>NW_024467319.1:420976-482174 GCF_000600275.1 Aspergillus ruber CBS 135680 | reverse complement strand
CTTGGGTATAAACATACCCTTGGGTATGGGTAAATGGAACTTGGGTATGGGTACGAGACCTGTACCCAAATGGGTACCCATGTCCAGGTCTAATATAGATCGCCAGCTAGCTGAGGAAATCCATATGAAGAATGATAGTTTGAAGCATGTGAAACCAAGAAAATGATGTTGTGGTAGCTGTGGCAAGCCTGGACATAATGCATGCACCTGTCAAGAAGATGAAGAGGTATTTGATGAGTATAATTCTGACTAGACTTAATTGATTATCTGTGTTGTGGCAAATTACGGTCGTGAACAATATCATGGTGGTGGTTAGGTGCATCATTCGCTATGCTGCGTTGTTCGCTATGCTGCGTCGTTCGCTATGCACCTACGTTAAATAAAAACCAAATTACAAGCATTCAGGATGCTGCAAATGCATTTGATGTCAAATACTCTTAGACTGCGACACGATCCGCAAAATATCCAAATTATACATACCCAAATCCACAAGTTTGCGGATTTGGATAACATTTGACATCCCCATATCCGTGCGGATATGGATTTGGGTCCATGTGGATATGTAATGTAATCCACGGCCGAGTTTACAGGTTACAGGTCACCTGTGTACTCGTACAATGGCGGGCAGATGTACGCCAAGATGAGCTGAGTCCATCAGCGGCATGAGCTGAAGTCATCAGCCGCATCCTGTCCTAACATTGCAACTGCATAGACTACATACCATATAACTCTTTATCTGTTGCATGATAATACTTTGAGAGTTTTTTCTTCGCGGCTCGAAGTGCCCGCAGCATTCCCTTCTTCCAGGGAACAGCTTTGCGTTTCAGTTTCTTCTCAGCAGCATCAAGGTGGCTAAAGAGCTTGTCACAAATGCTGAAAACATGGTGAGCCGTAACATCCTGAGTCCTTAATAGGGCATTAGGCAAATCAAAGAAAAGCTTTGTGATCAAACACAGATAATCTACTTGGCGCCATTCTTCTTGGTCAAGTGTTAGAACTTGTGTAGCACGGAGGCCGCAGCGCGACCTCCGCAGTGCGGACTTATGCATTATTACCCATCGTCTATTCATGTACATAGATAACAGGTCACATGACTAATGCCAGTCATGTGACCGCCGCGAGAATACTTTGCGGCGCTGGTGGTTGGACTTTAGACACCAGCGATTAGTCTCTTGAACACTACGCATATAGTCCGCAGTGCGCTCATCACGCTGTCTCAATCCCAACTGCTCTAACATCAAGCTTGAATTGGACATATTGATGTATTGTGCAGTACTGGTCAAAGACCTGTTGGAGCTTCCTATCATGGTCAAGCATCAAGAAAGTAGAATTCCAGCGCGTGCAAACATCTTGAACTAGAAGAAGCTCTGGCACTGCAGTCTGTAGAGCCATAGAAGCTTCCCGGTGCATCAGGCCACTCAGACTGCCCAAAAGGATGTTTGTGTCCAGATGTCCGGTGAAGAAAGGAACCCAAATATTATCTTCAAGTAAAATCCATCACTGGCTCCTGGATTGCTCTCTTTGATATCAGCAAGGACCAGTATTAAAGGGTATGTCTAATGCATCAACAACCCGCCAGGAGCTAATACCGAAGCAAACTAGTCGCGAGGCATTTCTATAGAGAGAGCAAGGGATCATCCAACATTGCACAGCACCGCGTAATTTCAATCCTTTGAGACCTTGCCCTCTTCCCATCTCGCCAATTGAATTCTGTCATTCAATCATACCGCCGATGGGCCGGGTTCAACGAAAGAAAATCCGACTCCATCATTCTACCGGTCGTCCGCTGTAGGTTGTTCATCTAAGTCCTGTAGATCAGGCTGACCTGCATAACCTGAGAGCTACGTGTAATGATTGACATGGCTTGAAGTGGAGGAGCTGAGATTCCTGTATCCACCCACCTGGCTACTTAACTGAGCAGACTGTCTTCTTTTCGTTGACCCCCGAAGGGTTTTAACACATATTTCATAGGTCTCTTGTTTCTATCCGAAGTTTCAGCACTGATTGCTCCAAACAGCCACCATGGTCGACTTTATTGATGTTCATGCCTCTGGTAAATACGGAAATGCCGCATACTCGACTCGTGATCTGCGACCGGGAGATATTATCCTACGCGAAGCCCCTTTATTGGTTGTTCAGCCACCCCCTAATGGCAAAGGTGTTTCTTTCCTGGATTCCATATTCAACGCGAAGAACATTCCCGCGAGCAGCATTGAGCATGAAATTCAGAAGCTAAGCCCGGTGCACAAAGCGGAGTTAAGAAAGATTGCCTGTGAGGAAGACACTGATATCTCCCGGTTTATGAGTTGCCACTATGATATTCGACCAAAGCAAAATGAGGCACCCACGGCCTTTGGGCTTTTCCTCAAGGGATCCTATATTAATCATTCTTGTCAGCCAAATTTGTTGTATTTTTGGGATGAAAAGATGGAAAGCATGACATGGGTTGTCTTGAAACATATTGTGGCAGGGCAGGAGGTCAATATCTCCTACCTACCGATGTTTGATTGGCAGGAAGTTAACGAGAGGAGGGCTCTTCTCCAAAATATATTTCCCTTTGAGTGCAATTGTATGCTGTGCGAGAAGGAGAGCTCAAATCCTACAGTGTTTGCCCACCAGCACAAGCTCCGTGACCTGCATATGGCGCTCATCAACATAGCCTCGAGCCAAGATGGAAATACTCGTTCATTCAGTCTGGATCTACAGCATCTTGTTGGCGCTTACCTAGCTGCGATTACCCAGGAATTGCCGCCAGGTCAGACACTTGATCCAAGACTCTACCGGGCGTTAGTAAAATACCTGCCACTATGTTGTTACATGCTGATTATCAACAGATACTATCTGGCAGCTTCCATTTACTCTCAATCTGGAAATCCGGAAAAGGGCGTATTGCTGGGCTCTAAAGCTACTGTTCTGGTTGACCAGCTCTATGGAAAACACTCCCCACAAGGGCAGCACGAGTTGGAATTCTGCAAACAGTTATATTCACTTTAAAGGTCTCCAATTCATGTATCCTAGCATTTAGTATAGTGGGCTATATTACTTCGCCTAGTCTTCCGCGCTAATTCCTTCGGGTATAATGAAATACACCTCTGCTACCTTATCTAGCATACTGTTAGGGGCTAAGCCCACAGCGCTAATAACTAGCTATCATACAAGAGGTTTCGTTGAAGGAAAGAAGAACGGATGGCCCATCAGACAGCCTTTTATATACAAAAGTACGTTATGCGGGGTAGTAGTCAAGTAACCACTCTGATCATTCCTCCGACTAGCATATCATTTATTCTACAGGCGCAGCCTGTGACACATACACTCGTATATCTGTGTCCAGTTCCTAATATTGAGCGTGAGATTTGGCCTGAGCTCCTAGGTCCGGCCCCAATGGAATTGAACGCCTTTTCTGTCAATCGCTGTGCAAGGCGAACTCGATGGATGTCACCCTGAATGCCTAGCGTTTTGTATACTTTCGAATAAAAGATACCATTAAGACGAAAAGCTATAAATTGGATAAGAATGTCCTTGAAGTATCTTCCATTCATAATCAAGGAATGTTCCAGGGAAGTTGTGTCTGAGCCATGCCTCAACATAATTGTGCAACATAGTACATTTACCAGCGGCTGCTCTGAAGCGGCGAGGCCGGGATGGAAATACAACAAAAACGTACCTTCAAGGCACTGTCACAACCTGGCTTCTCTCGTATCGTACCTAGGGTTCTAGTTAGTTGTATTTAGGCTGCGGCATATCGTACGACTTGGATGTGGTCACCACATCCAAGTCCGCAAATTGCGGATGTTGGATATCATCCCGATATCCAAGTCCAACTGCGGATATCCATTGGATATCCAACAGTATATGTTGGATACCCAACAAATATCCGCACTAGCATAAAATTCGCTAATTTACCCTATTCCAGACTATCCACTAAATATCCACTTCTGCCTGAAAATACCCAATTCGTTCATTACCCTACATAAAACCTTCTCTGCCTACAGGTATATCTACGTTAGCGACCCGATATCGATTCGTAGCCGAAACGGTTGTTTGATCATATAAACGCCTAGACCCTACACTCTGGCGTTACAGTGCCGCTCGCTCGGTGTCCGATTACGTTAATTAATTTAGATGAATCAGCGATTTATGCAAAAGTATCAGGCCAAATCAGGCCAAATAAGGTGTCTTTAGGTGTCTATGGGCGACCTATGTCAATGTCTATCCATATGGTTGTGGTTGTTGTAAGTCGTGATCGAGATATCGTATATGGTTTACGATTCGAGATCAATCATTGGCTAGATCGCCTTTATTAACCGAGATGGTAAACAAAGGATGCCATTGGTCAGCTTGCTCAAGCGAGATTCGGCGGATTGACCAAATTTCAAAACGACATATTTTCCCTTATTGCTCAGGGTTACGATTGCAACAATACGAAACTCCACTTTCCCCGCCTTTGTGATGTCTCAGTTGGATCAGGTCAATCTCTTTCGCGGCTGGCCTTCTGCAGACCTCTTGCCAACGGAGCGTCTGAAGAAAGCTGCGGTAGATGCCCTGTCTAATCCAGTTATTTCCACTGAAGGATATGGCTACGGGCCCGATGAAGGGTATTTTCCGCTCAGAGAAAATATCGCGAGGTGGCTTACCGAGTTTTATAACCCCGTGCAGGCTATTGATTCGAACCGTATATGCATCACCGGCGGTGCCAGTCAAAATTTAGCGTGCATTTTGCAGGTTTTCACAGACCCAGTTCAAACGAAACACGTTTGGCTTGCAAACCCGACATACCACCTCGTCTTTCAAACCTTCGAAGATGCTGGATTCTACCAACGGCTTGGGGGGATACCGGAAGACGAAGAGGGACTGGATGTTAACGCTCTCGCTCTCGCCCTTGAAGTGTTTGAAAAGAAATTACCCGCAAACAATGAGGATACCAGACATGTAGGTCCCACGTCTAGATGGTACTGAAGTAGTTCTGATGAACCAATAAAGGAGAATATAAAATCTCCCAAACCGCATAGGAAGTCATATCGGCACATTATATACTGTGTCCCGACATTCTCGAATCCGTCCAACAAAACAATGTCAATTTCGCGACGCGAGTTACTCGTTAGGGTCGCCCGCAATTATGACGCCCTCATCGTATGCGATGATGTTTATGATTTTTTGCCATATGAACAATCCGACAATAGCATAGTCCAATCCAGCCTACCGCGCCTCGTGGACATTGATAGGTTTCTTGACCATGGCCCAAGAGAACGGTTTGGGAATGTGGTGAGCAACGGTTCATTTAGCAAATTAATTGGTGCTGGTTGTCGCGTGGGCTGGGCTGAAGGGACTAGCGATCTCGTTTATGGACTTTCTCAAACGTATTACTATCTCTCCCGTTCAACTTGTAATGGCTAACCCCCACTACAGTGGCTCTACCAGGTCTGGCGGTGCCCCGTCACAGCTCATGTCCACCTTCATAAACGAATTACTCGAGGACAAATCCCTCCAACGTCACATCGCTGAAACCATCATCCCAGCTGGTTCACGCCGGTATGCTCTGATGATATCCGCAATAAACGAGAATCTGGCATCACTCGGTGTTACCTTCCTTTCTGACACTGAACATCAGCTAGCAATCGGTGGATACTATGTCTGGATTGAACTGCCCCTCCCGTTGGATACTGCTCAAGTATGCAAAGTTGCGCTGGACCGCTACAACCTCGTCCTCGGTGACGAATGTCTGTTTACTGTGCCGAGTACCACGCCACAAACAGATAGACAACAGCATATAAGGCTGTGTTTCATGTGGGAAGCTGAAGAAAAGCTGGCTGAGGGTGTGAAAAGGCTTGGGTCTGTGCTTCAAATGTTACGCGAGAATGTCACTTTCGAGAAGTGAATAATGATAGGAATGTACACATGTTAAGCTTAATCCTGTCCATCATAAACTAATTACATAGACGGACTGCCAACAGATTATAACATCCTGCGCTATTCACGCTCTGTGGCGGATTGGAGTTGCGGCCTCCCCTCTCCAAATTAGGAAATGCGATTCGACTTTACTCAGAAGCAGGTCTACGGCGCAACTCATGGATCAAATGCAGTAAGATCGAACATCGCAAACTTTTATTCAGCCGATCACTCCAACCCAGTTGATCCAGTCCTTCCCGGTTACGTCTTAGTGACGAACGGAGCGGTCCAGGCAAATTTTATCTCGCTATACGCCATCGTCGGATCTGGTGATCATGCCATATCACTGTCCCACGTACCAATAACTCTATTCTGTCGCTGAGTCCCTGGGAGCTGAAGTGATCTGCGGCGCTCTTCGGATGAAAACAACTGGCAACTAGGCCTCAACGTAATTCGGTCTTGAGTAATCGCACCAGGAATATCAGATCACAAACACCTGCTAAATATTGGCCACAGATTATGATATTCGTAGGAGAGGATGGCGGAATTCGCATCACGGCCTCGAGAACATTCGGGACAACTTTGCGGGCATCAATATGGTCCTTTGAGAGCATTTGGACACGCCATCGGAGGTGAAGCAACGCGACATAAACGAAAGCAAAACATGTATGCGTTAGCTCAGGAGTAAGGCCAACGGTTCTCTTGGACGTAGTGTTCGAATCTTCTTTCCAATGAGTAAATTAGTCTCTGTCTGGAGAGCAGCGGCCTCCCGCACTATCGACTGTAACGGTTCTGTTCCAGTGGCCGCTTTGGTGTCAACCTGAGAGCTTAATCGCAATAATCGCGATAATCGGAACAATATCGGAACTAATTCCAAAGCGTAACCGCAAATATCATCCACATGTTTTGTATTGGTACGTAAAAGCTGGTACAATTGGCCGCTTATAGAGTCGTGGATACAACTTGAACGATGTGCTGACAAGCCCGCCATGTTATCCATGGTTGTAAACCACTTCACCAGACACTGTACATAAGTGTCATCTATGTATGAAGAATAAGTGCCCAGAAATGTATTCAACAGCTGCAATGCCCCAAAACGATGTGATCCCCATGTTTGCGTATTTCCATTACAAACATCATTCGTACAGAGCACCATTGCCGTAGTAATAGTTTCGGGTCTTAGAACATCTTGAGTATTGGAAAGAGCAAATTCAAGCGGGGAAATTTCCTAGTTCATGAACTTCAGACACGCTGTCGAGGGCCCTGGACCGGGTCCCACCGAAGTGACTGTATTGGCTACAGGCTGCGGCTAAAGTGCACGAAAGGTATGAGGGGTATCTAACGCGGCGCTAATCATGCTTCGGAGAAAAGACCCTGGGGCTGCAGGGAAGAACCTGACTCACGGTACTAGAGATGTGCATATAGGATCGGGAGTCTTCTGGATGACAACCATGGCGACAAGTTACCGGATGATGGGTAGGTATGTTCAACCCCACACTGCCTATTTAGACCGATAGATGCGTCCTGAAGATCTACCGCTATCTAATTTTGGCCTACACTGGGTGTTTGGCTGACGACTCGTGGACCATATACACATCCCCGATACCGAGTACAACGAGTTCATACCGGCCTTCTAAGGTCACACTGCGGATTTCTGATCAGTGCCAACATCGAATCATTGGGTCAAAAAAGTTTTAACATTTTTTCGCCAGCATTCCGTACACCCGTCCCACCTCCTTCGCTGATTTCCCGTAATATCACTTGATTGACCCATTATTCTTGAGTCTGCGTGGCCGGGTATAGGGTATAGAGCATGTCTAAAGCTGTATTTATTATTAGCCGCGCTTCTAAATGTTACCCAGGAAGAAGAAAACGGGACACATCCACGATTTTTCTTTTCTTTTCTTTTTTTTTTTTTGCCTGTGGTAAAGAGCCTATTCCCTTCTCGGCGTTCCAAGCGGCCTAGTCAATCAGCTATGGTTCCGCATATGCGTATCAGACGGCAACACTCCTCAATTCTATACGGTATGAATAGTTAAGTTCGGTGCCTCCGTAAAACTTAGAATCTTCGATCCAGAGCTGGAGGAACAAAGCATGTTCAAGCGGGATAAATTACCACTGCTTCATAGCGGACATTGGTCGATCGGAGATCAAATAGAAGTCGAGAACCAAATGCAATTGACCTGCTTTTACTAACGTACCTGGATGCTTCCTTCCGGAGGCGGCATTGTCGCCGTCCCTGATACCGGGGTAGCGGGTTTTCCCGTTCATTGGGTCAATCGTGAGTCCCTCGCCCGTTGACCATGTGGCTACAGCCTCTTCACGATGGAACCGGGCTTGTTTTGAGACACTATCGGTAATGATAGCAATCGCGGGGCTAAGATAGCTACAGTATGGTGCCCCAGTCTTGGTTTTTCAGTCACCATCTAAAATATCCACAATGATCTATGGATCTGCTACAGGCACAGCGTCCACCCGAGATGGTACAGCAGATAACCGAGCAAACATGTGTGATAGAAGAAAAGTGTCATTCCGTTGCTCCACTGGCGGGGAACTGATTCAGCATTTTTGTTAGTTAATTAAGGGGCTGCAGTACGGAGTAGAGTGGCCCAGAATATCTGCACGTCCCCATCCACTGTACCGAGCAGACGGTTATCAACTATGTACTACTGACATACTAGTTATTATAGGGCAAAAGAAAGCAATCCTTTAAGGAGTACATACTCTGTACGGAGTATATATTTTGACTCTTCTCCTTAATTCTACGCTTAAAAACCACTCGGCGGCGCCGAGTCGAGAATCCCACATACAGTGCTGATCCCGAAGTCTAAACGGGTCTCGAAGATGTACTCCGGAGTACTAATCTCAATTCATCTTAGCCTTAAGAGCCGAAACCCGGCCCGTCAATTAAACGCCAGGTTATGCTAATCTCCGTATTCTGCATTTGACTAATGTCCACGATGGACTATCACGACGAGAGCGGAGACTTGTGCCATATTTAGAGCGTTATCTTGGGAGAACTTCGGTCGTCATCTCCGGGGTTATTTTATATTTGCCCAGATCATGATACTTTTGCTTTTTCCTTTTCTTTTTTTTTTCTTGGGGGTTGGGGTACGGAACAAGAATGGGTTCGCCAAGATAGCCTTGGCTGATATCAAGAAGACCATGGGTTCGCGGAGTACAACCAGAAATCTCTTCATGATGAGAGGAGCAGCAGGGCTAATTTAGCCGGTAGCGAAACATCACTAGTGGCGACATTGCTACTCCGTACTGAGTACTACCACTCCGTATGGATAATATTCGCCTTTTCTAGACTTCTTATGGAAAAGCTCGACATAGGATCGGCGTTCAACGATGGGTCGTGAAGAGATTTCAAACGCCAAGTATTACATATATAGCTTAGTTGCCGATTTTCGCATCGCAGAGCCATATCGCAGTGGAGCCTAGATTGGGGATTTAAATGAGTAGTATCCACTGCACGGAAAACCGCCTATAACCACCGCGGAATGGTCATATATTAAAATCGCTGCGCCGGCCTTCAATCGGTGGCCCAGTCCATCACCTACCACTCACCTTTCGCATACAGCACGAAACAGCCCCTTGATCCATCGTGGAAACCATGGCTATAATCGCCGACGATGCGCCAAACCTGGCCGGCAGTGTCATCACGTTGACTATACTTGCCTTTATGACCTACGGAATGCGGATGTATTGTAGAATAAGCAGAAAGTCGTGGGGGGCGGAAGATTGGATCATGACTGTGGCAGTGGTATGCATCATCTGTCAGTGTCTGAGATGGAGTCCAGCTGACAGCTATCACGAAACAGGTGCCGTTCTGTGTGCTCGTGGCGGGCTGCCTTGGAGGCGCGTTTAATGGCATCGGCATTCATAACTGGCGGTTGCAACAGCCTGAGAACGTAAAGTATCAGGCGGGAGGTCAAAAGGTTTCACAACAGCCACTTCGCCAACCAACCTAGCACTAATCAACGCCTAGTTCTTTCTTATTTTCGAAGTTGGTTACTGCGCCGCCATCATTCCGATCAAGCTCAGCATCAGTTGGATGCTGATCCGAGTCGCCGAAGGACGCAAGATGTATATTTACACTCAGTACGCTGTAATCGCCTTGTTCACGACCATGAACATAATTGCGCTTATTTTCATTCTCGTGAACTGTATACCGGTTGAGTATGGCTCTGCAATCGAACAAGCGTCTGTCTCAATACTCATCAGTCTCGCAGGGCCGCCTGGGACACGAGCCTTCTTGAGAAAGGAGGACACTGCCAACCTGCTCACGTTTTGACGGATGTCTACTACGCTACTACTGCTGTAAACATCGTCACGGACTGGCTGACAGCCTTAATGTTCGTACCAAGTCACCAGTAGACGTTCTGAGTAATCGTTGAGACTGACTTCGACTAGGCCGATTCCCTTGCTCTGGCATGTTAAGCTTAACCATGCTGCTAAGGTATCTATTGTCGGTCTGATGAGTCTCGGTATACTGTGCGTAAATGCCATTGATATTGCTACCATGTTTCAGAACTGACATACCAAAACGCATCAGGGCGTCTGTCTCCGCATGTGTCCGACTCAAATACACCGTCAATCTGACCAACCAAACCGATTATCTCTTCGCTGTGGCTAATGTGGTCATCTGGGGGTTTGCGGAGAACGCCGTCGGCATGATTGTCGGCAACATCTCAACGCTACGTCCGCTATTCCGCAGTCTGCTTGACCACACTGTCCGAAAACCCGGGTACGGCAGCCGGTCCCGAGGCGGTCCTTCCAAACTGGCCTCCTCATACGAGTTATCTCAGAACGGAAAGAGCGGTAATAACTTCACAACCACGCTGTCCGAGGTTCGAGACGGCCATGGCACGAGAAGAAACAGCCAGTTAAGCGACGATGACAGCAGGAAATTGATTTTCCAGGGCCATGATAATCGTGACATTCTCGTTAGCCGGCAAATCAACATAGCATACGATTAGCTGTCTCAAAATGCACTCTACCTTTAATTATCAGATGAATGAGGGCCATCTCGTTCTCTCCTCCTTCGCTACAAACCGGATAACTTGAATCTTGATGTCTTTGTAGGAGCCGAGTGTAGCGTCTCTTCTCACTTGAGGTGAAACTAGACGCGCACGTATTATATTAAAGCCAAATGATGTTTTGTTGTACGCTCGATCTCCTGTGCATATCGAGACTGAGCTGATCGTGCGCTGATGGTCTGGATTTGCTCATTTCTATGAATCCACCGCCCCTACACGGGTATGGACCGAGGTAAACATTCCACCCCCACCCGAGTCCACCACTTTATCTATCAACCACCCTCCAGTATCTTTTAAAAAGAAGATTTCAATGAACAATATCGGGAGCTGAAAATGGCATCAAACGATCATCCCGTCATCATTGTCGGCGGCGGACTGGCGGGTCTTGTTGCGGCCTTCGAGCTCTCCAAACGCGACGTCCGGACGGTTATTGTGGACCAAGAGAATGAAGCGAACCTCGGTGGACAAGCTTTTTGGTCCCTTGGGGGTTTGTTTTGTGTAAACTCGGCTGAGCAACGCCGTCTGGGTGTCAAAGATAGTCGCGAACTGGCAATGCAAGACTGGTTGAACACTGCGCGTTTTGACCGTGACTGCGACTTCTGGCCCAAAAAATGGGCTGAGGCATTCGTCGATTTCGCGACCGATCACCTGGAACGCTATGTCAAGTCGCTGGGGCTGGGCTTCGCCAGTGTTGGATGGGCCGAGCGAGGCGATGGCCGCGCGGGAGGACACGGAAACTCCGTGAGAATATATATTGCGACCATTGTTGAACATACATGATGAGCTTACAAAAAGTATAGGTTCCTAGATTTCATCTAGCATGGGGCACAGGTCCAGCAGTTCTGGAGGCATTCGAGAAGCCAGTCCGGGCTGCGGCAGAGGGAGGACTGGTTGAGTTCAAGTTCAGACACCAAGTCGATGGGATCGTTGTCGACGAGAGCACCGGTGCGGCTATTGGTGTCCGAGGTCAAGTGCTCGAGCCGTCTGACACTGCGCGTGGGGTCGCGAGCAATCGGAAGGGTGTTGATGCCTTCGAATTGTACGGCAGCAGTGTCCTTGTCACTAGCGGGGGCATTGGTGCCAACGTTGACCTGGTCAAGAAGAACTGGCCTCTGGATCGGCTTGGCCCGCATCCACCGTCGAGCTTCGTCGTCGGCGTCCCTGCATACGTAGACGGCCGCATGATTGAAATCGCCCAAAAAGCAGGGGCCAGCGTGATCAATAGCGATCGTATGTGGCATTATACCGAAGGATTGAGAAACTGGGACCCCATCTGGCCGGAGCATGGAATCAGGATTATCCCTGGGCCCTCCTCATTGTGGCTCGATGCTACCGGGAAACGCTTACCACCAATGCTTTACCCTGGATGCGATACCCTGGCAACTTTAAAGCATATCTGCGGCACAGGATATGACTATACCTGGTTCATACTCAATAAGAGTATCATCGGCAAAGAGTTTGCACTTTCTGGCTCGGAACAAAATCCAGACGTGACCAACAAGAATCTCCTCATGACACTCCGACGAATCCTCAGCTCATCGCCACCTGGTCCTGTGCAAGCGTTCATGGATGAAGGAGTCGATTTTGTGATCGAACCTACCATTCCCGGACTGGTGGCCGGAATGAACAGGCTCGGCAAAGAGCAGGGCGGACCTGTCCTCGACGTTGAGCAAATTAAACGCGAAATTTATCTCCGGGATATCCAAATCAACAACAAATACACCAAAGATGCCCAGCTGATGCTTATCCGGAATGGACGTAATTATTTGCCGGATCGACTCGGTCGAGTAATGAAACCCCATAAACTTGCAGATCCACGTCATGGTCCCTTAATTGCCGTGCGTCTGAACCTCCTGACACGGAAGACCTTGGGAGGGCTTGAGACGGACCTACATGCAAATGTACTCCGTCCAGATGGATCGCGTTTCCCGAGCTTGTATGCCGCAGGCGAGGTCGCAGGGTTTGGTGGAGGGGGAGTTCATGGGTACAGTGCACTTGAAGGGACCTTTCTAGGGGGGTGCATCTTCTCGGGACGGACAGCAGGTATAAGAATAGCTGAGGTAGCAGGGAGACCACTACGATCATCTTTGTAGCAGCTCTTTAATGTGCGTGACCTCTGACATTACAACTCTTGTCAACTCTATTACCGTTCTCGGTTCTATCATATAGAAAAATAGTACATCACTCTCGAGGAAAGCAAAGGGGCTATAGAGACCAACTTAATGATTATGTCACTGATCTCCTATCGTCATGCGCCAAGGTATACTCGGTTGTGACCACAATACCCGCATGATCTCTGGGTGGGCTATTGGCATCTCCTCCTGACTCAATAATTCGCTCCTGACTCTCGTTCGATGAGTCGTCATGCTTGTCCTTATTCCTATTTATTATATCGAGCTCATATGGATGCTTGCCCTCATCCTTGGTACTGTTAATAGCTGTGAAATGTCCAGACTTGGAATGAAACATGCCACTGCGCCCAGTGCGCTGGTTACTGCTATAACCATTGGACGAGGATTTGAATGACTGGAACCACTTGAATCTTGCAAAGAGCGGCTTTATACCCGGAGCGCAGACAACGAAGACGGAGACCAGGGCTTCACGGGATGCCCAGCCCAGAGCAACGGAGAGCTTGTTGATGTTCGAAATCGAGTAGTACGTACGAAGAACAGCGGCGATCATGACGAAGATTCCGGACGAGAATAAGAGAGCCAAGACAAATTTCTGGAACGGTGGGATTTTGGCCGCAATGATGAGTGGTAATGGGACACACATGACGCCCAAGTCAGTTCTGTTCGTCTGTCAGATACATGTCTTCATTTTCGAATCAAGTCAAAGCTCACACAATGTTCAAGACCTCAATCACGAGATAGTTCAGTGGCCTGACTGTACAGTTTTCTGTGCATTGTCAGCTGGGTGTATGGAAATCCGACGACACTGACTAGATGCTTACCCCCTGCATACGGTTTGACTTGCCAATTCTTTTGGATTGGATAACATACAGCAAGATCGAAAACTAGAGAAGCCAAGAATGTACACACGCAAAAGCCACCCATAATCATGGTCATGCGATGCTGCCATAAACCAGTTCTGTCATCCCGTCAGTAAAGCGCAGGTTTTGACTCGCACGGGTACTGACGTGATTCGGTTATAAAGAAACATAAGGACGCCCTTGAATGACCACACCAGACAGATGTACGAAATCCAAGCGACGAAGGCATATATACCGCCTTGTTGAAGTTTGTGTACCTCGCTATCTGGGACTTCCATCGCCGACTTCTCATTGAGACCAATGTTGGAGCCGGTGTCATCTTCGTCAATTATTAGCGCTCCCTGAGTTCGTTTCGGGGGATCGAAAATTCTGCCTATCGTACCTAAAAGGTAGAGGAAAACCGTGTGCATTGTCCACCAAATCTACAAGTGAAAAGGTGTTAATTAGCTATGCGGTATAGGCCGGGCACAGATCATGCTTTACTCACCACAACGGACCCCAGACAGAGGTCGTCCCAGTAGAAACTCTGAGATCCTGACGACCAACGCACGAAGAGTCGCAAAGCAATTACCATGAGGCCAACAGCGTACGAGCCGAAAAGTTCGGCATGTAAGCTGTACCCCATTCTGGTGCTGTGAAGAGTCGGCCGGACGAGGTGCAAGAACGGAGAAAGTGAATGGCATGTAAAGACAGGTAATCCGGGTAGAGATTAATAGGGGACCCTTGCAGTTTAAAAGTACGCAGAGCGAGCAATGAGTGCAAAGCTTGTACGCTGTGAGATAATCTTCATTGCTTCCCCTGGCTGAGGCTAGACGGAGAGCACGGAGTATGGTTCCAAATTAACTTAACTCTACATTCATAGTCTCCCATATCCATGGATCAAACGCCCTGTACATCTTCCAGTTGTGGGGACCCAAGAAAGGCTGAGGCCAAGAGGATTAGGTGTTCCGACATTCTGGCATCCTCATGTGTGGCACATAGCTTAGCAATTCATGTCCTAGTTTCGTCCAACACCGATCCATGATGGAGAAAGATGGATCATCCAGATCACATGCATCACCGGTATGGACAATAGCATCCTTTCAGTGCGCGAGAAAAAGATCGATTGGCCCGCTACAGATGGGTATAGAGAGTGGATCCTCGCACTCGGCAACTCAGCAATAGCTGGCAATATGACAGGAAATGGCTCAGTCCTTGGCAAACTCTATTGTGACAGTCGTCAGTTCATCTTTTAAGCTTCATTCATTGTTTCAACGCCGCTGTCTCCACGGAACGGGGAAAGCCGTCCGCGTAATTGGTTTCGAATCTTTGGGGCAAACCATTGAGCCAAGAGCGTTGTTCTTGAAATACTTCTCTCGTTTCTCTCCCTCATGCTAATCAGTGCAGCCTTCTACGAGAGGACAAACTCCCGTCCTTTCACCCATCCCGCACTGCTGCATTCATGTTACAGCGTCAGCCATATCCTGTACGTAGCAGGCATTTCCAATGATGGCCTATGTAGCCTCCTGGTATCGTCTTTATGCACTGATCGCAGTCTCTATTAATACGGGCGTTCAGTTACTCTCTACCGATTAGTGCAAAGTCTATATACAGACTAAGTGTACATCGCACGATAGTTCTTCGGGGACCATTTTTAGCCAAAGGTTGACAGAAATGACGGATCACCAGTCCCCCGGACACCCATGCTCCTCGAAACCGGTTTGGCGTCGAGACCCCATGATGGGTCTTTCGATGATTTGCATCTTCACCTGCGTAATAACCACTCAACAGATTACCGATCGAGTTGGGAATTCTTTGATTGGCGCGAAAATCTCTCCCGCAACGGAATATATTACGATGAGCAGCTAAGACAGATCTCCTGGCAGGACCCCGAAGGCAGTCCCCGACGTTTCTCCAGTCGGGTGGTGGAACGATCTCTTCGGAGGACTTACTCTTCAAGGCGCCCGGGGCCTAGTACATGGGTTCGTCTGTATCTGGTCTGTCGTCCAATGTAAAAGCAGACCCATCGAGTGTGTACCAATCACTACAAGTCCAAAGTATATCGGGAATACTCCACTCCGGAAAGGTGACATATACCAAGTGGGTTTTAGAGTTGCTCGTCAAGGGTTTTGCATATTACATCCCTCACCGTGTACTTATGGTGCCTCAAAGCATTGCCGTGCGCTTTGCCAATGCAAAATGCACTATTTAGAGGATGGTCACTATTGCTTCAGGAGTCGCTCCCAAGTAAATGAGTCCGAGCTCCCCTGAGATAAACTATGGGTCTTTGTGTGGAGGGTGCCGAAATCTCGTTGCCAGTCGACAGTCAAAGTTTATTTCCGCGGGTGAATGGGATTGACATTAAGTTTCCCTATTATGTTTCACGGAATGCTCTTTACTCTGTATGAACCACAGGCCACCTCTTTGTACCAAATGCTAAGTCTACGAAGCTGGTCACAGTGACTAGAATGTGAAGGTCGAGGCTCAGGGAACCAGTAATCCATTCTGACTTCTAGAGCGGTTGCAATATTGCTAATATAGCCACCCCTAGCTATCAGGGATACGAATAGCCGCAAATTGTCGCTGTACAATCATTGTCCAATGAGGTTCACTACATTTGTGGCCAGTCATCCAACACAGCTTCGACCCCATGTAGCTCCAGAATCGCCGTGCTCTGCGTAGGCACGTCAATAAGGATCTCATAGCGGCCCGGAGAAAGCACACGCGCCAGGTTCCCTAAAGTGAGCGACAAAGTAGTAGACCGCGTTCTTTGGGGTACTATGTTCTTCGCCCGCATATACGCAGCCAATTGTCTAATAGGATACGGTGGGGGGGTCTCCATTCTTGCTGGCCACAAAGCCAAGAGCGACGAAATCCGACGTCCTCCAGTTTGTGTTCGTCACCTCCACCGCGATCGGCGGCAATAGGTACAGATCGAGATAAGAGGTGTTGCAGTCGACTAGCAGGTCCGTGATCCAGTACGTACCGAGAGTTGGCAAGTGTGAGAGCGAGGTATTGTGCGGTGCTTCTCACGAAAATACCGTTGAGAAGTTGCTGTAGTGCAAGCTATATCTGAAGGGCAACACTGCATCCTGGTAGAACGAGTATGTTCTCTCTGGTTGGTTCCCGCGAGGCCGCAAAGTCATATCGGCCATAGGAATTTGGTCCACATAATGGGCAGGATAAGGATTGTCAATACATCAAAGATCGCGGGTCCACCTTCCTGGTCAGGGTATGCGGCCCAGAGGATTGCAGAAACATTTGGGTTTTGGAGAGGGGTGTCGTCAAGCAGGTTGCCCACTTCAATCACCATACAGGGTTCCTCTAGAGCTTAGAGCCGTTCGGTCAACGCCCATTGTGCAGCAGGCCAGGCGATCGATGCGCGGCCGTTCAGCTCGCTTGAGGTCGATACATCGCTGCCACCGAAAAACAACACCACATCAGCTTGTCTGGCTGCTTCATTTTGCGTGGTCCAATTTCCCGTGGTGGCGCTCGATGTCGATGGACCCAATGCGTAAAAGATTTTCAGTCCAAGCTGACTAGCTGCATGAAGTAGTGGACTGTGGTAGTATGGGGGCATACCGAAGTAACTGCCAAGAGTTGCCAAGTAGCGTTGGCATAGGGGCTTTCTCAAATTAGAGTGACATGGTGTTAGTTCCGATTGAGCATGAATCGAAAAATATGTGGACTATAAGAGGACGGTAACCTTTCGCCTGCTGTAAAGGCTGCTTTGACCCTCTTATAGACGTCAAGATCGAATGTAATACTTCAGTACATGCCAACAATGTTGCTTCATCTTCGCTTTGTGATATTCCTGGCGTTTTTTCCCGTAATTGCCGCTATCAGAAGCGACGATGGAACATTCCTCAGTCCTTCGCTAGGGTTCGTCCCCGTTTTCGAGATTGGCTCGCTAATTCAAGTGTCGACATCACCACCTTCCAAGACAACATTAGATTTGCAGGTTCTATCGGTGCCGGCGGAATCGAGCTGATGCCATTCTACAACTATGGTGCTCAGGTGGATGAGATTCCTCCAGGTGCAAACTGGTCGACCTATCACTGGCTAATGGCTCCGTTGCATCATGCAGTTCTCGCATCTGATTGAAGACTTTCCAAATGGATCATTTCCCGGGCGAATTCCTAGTTGGAAGACTGGGGATCTTGTGGCGTTAGTCTTGGCAGAGGTTATCTCAACAGCGAGCAAGAACTGGTCCAGTACATCTACCATGGGTTCGACCTTCACGACATACCAGCAGCTGATACTCAATCATATAACACTGGAGGACGAGACACAAGGGCATCGCTTCATCTGGCCTCTTCAAGCCACATTTATCGAATATTCGCCTTCCACTAGGTCCAGACTCACGCCAAAAACCTCGAGTATGTAAGTAGCACGTCGACCAATATCTTCGATAATGGCTCCTATAGTATCGATCACTTCAGTTCATAGGGTACAGAGACGATCATCAACTTCTAGGAAGTGCATATGTTGACTGACGAAGTTGTCAATATGTCAAGGGGTCGGAAGTTGTAGTGCGCTCCCACGATCTTGTGGATGTTCGAAATTCCAATAGCGATTTATTCAGTCCGGAAGGATAGTGTAGAGATCCAATCCAATATATCATGGACACTCTACCACGCAGATTCTTCCAGAGGCATGACTATCCTCTCCGACCACAGTTGCCATTGCTACTCTTCCGGAACAACAATATCGGGCTGCAAAGTCCTGCTGACAGTGCCCTGAACTGTACTCTCGACACATCCGATCAGGTTCAAGCCTACATGAATAACTATCACAGTTCCCTTTTCGATGGTTATCGCGAGTATCTGCAGACCCTGGCAGAGTGGGCGCACTCATGTCTCAATCTGCAGCTGCCAGCCCAAGTCTCGTATAACCTTCCCATGGACATGGCAGCAAATATCCCATTCGTCGGCACCCCTGAATGCAGAAGTCTGACAATGGTTTTATTGGAAGTGTGGAACTTGTTCCGTACGCAGAGGTCAAGGTTAAGGGGTGGTTGTGTGTGATTGCTCCAGAGTGCTGTGTCTCCGATTTATATATATAACCGGGCCCTATGTTACGCACTCAAGCCACTCGAGATGCCACTCAGGATCTCACTCTTTGGAATGGCATCCTCAGGTTAACGCGAGGATTATAGAAACATCAATGCGAAATACCTCACACCCGACAGCTATGTAAAAACATCGTACTTTACTCCGTACTGCATAATCGGGTCCGAATCCGCAAAGCTGTCGGCTCCACTTTCGGCCTGCTCGTCCCGCGCAAGTTCCTCCGGTGCAACGAGAGCTCCGGGATAGCTGTAGGGAAGATTCTTGGTGAAGCACTCCGAGGTGTTGCTGAAGAATGAGGTGTCAGCACCAGGGCATGGATGACATGGTCTCTTGCCACTGTTCTGGAGACAATTCCAGCTCCAAGACTACCCGGAGAGTATGACGTAACTACTATCAACAACCTGTGTCTGCATTTTGTTTCTTTCTTTATCTTTTCTCAATGGCATGAAGTAATGCAGATTGAGGGTAGCAACGATCGAAGGAGGAGCAACCGGTCATTGGCAGCCAGATCCCGCTCTCACTGGCCCAAAGCAAAAGGAAAAAGACAGGTTGTAGCCGTCGTTACATCATAGCGATGTATTGCGGACCATCCAGCGACAATATGAATTCGCTTGTTGAGCCATAGCTTACTTATGCTCCCTCTCTTCTCTCTGTCCTCCCCCATCCCTCCTACATTTTCTCAATTTCCTGCGATATACCGTACCCATCCTACCCACCACTCCCCGAAAGCAAGTATCACCACCAAAATGTCTTCCCTCCGCGCCAACTTCCCCGAACAAGTCGACTCCGGTGGCCCCCCGATTGCCAGCCGGGGCCGCCGTGAGTCCTACGCGCGGACTGATGAGAGCGTCACCTTTGAGTATCCCGATGAGAGCCAGATGCCTCACTCGCCCACCATCGAGGGCATGCGCTATAAGCGCACCCTGACCGAGTTCTCGCTCGAGAAGAAGGTGACGATTGTCACGGGCGGTGCTCGTGGTCTAGGTCTCGTCATGTCACAGGCCATCCTCACCTCCGGCGCGGATTTGGCCATTGTCGACCTGAACAGTATGTCTCGGGGTTTATCTGGTATTCATTCCTGTCGTGCAAATGCTAACCCAATTCTCCTATAGAGGACGAAGCCGAATACCAGGCCAACAACTTGGTCAGACAATTCAAGGAGGAGAACCCCACTTTGGAGCTGTATGTTTTCCTTGGCGGTTCTTGTATTATGCGGCAAGAAAGCTCAGTGCTAACTTTGAGAGAAGACCACCCAAGATTACTGCCCACTATGCCGACGTCTCCAGTCCCGACTCGGTCAACAAGGCCCTGGAAGAAATCATCGCCCAGCACGGCCGCATTGACAACCTCGTCACCTCCGCCGGTTTCACCGAGAACTTCGATGCCATTCACTACCCCCATGAGCGGATGCAGAAGTGCTGGGCTGTCAACGTCGACGGCTCATACCTCTTTGCCACTGGCGTTGCCCGTCATCTGATCGAGCGCAAGGCCCCCGGCAGCATTGTCATGATTGGCAGCATGTCCGGTGCTGTGGTCAACGTCCCGCAGCCCCAGGCCCCCTACAACGCCGCGAAGGCTGCCGTCCGCCATCTTGCCTCGTCTTTTGCTGTGGAGTGGGCGCCATATGACATCCGTGTCAACTGTATCAGTCCCGGTTACATGATGACCGCTTTGTAAGTGTCAATTGCCTGAACGCGTTGGTTTCCAATTGCTGACTTGTGCTTCAGAACACGCAAGATTCTCGATGAGAACCCTGAACTGGAGGAGAAGTGGACCTCGCTCATCCCCGCCGGCAAGATGGGTGCCCCCGAAGACCTCATGGGTCCCGTCACCTTCTTGCTCAGTGACGCTGCCAAGTATGTTACCGGCGCCGACCTGAGAGTCGACGGTGGTTACACTTTGACTTAATTCTCTGTACTTTCGTCGTCATGGGTTGTATTAATTAGCTTTGTTTACGATGTTCTACGGTCTGTGTTTATTTTGGTTGGGTTCATGAAAACAGTTATGATATAGAAGACGTACCAGGTGTACGAATAGATAGGCGACAGCCGGGTTTCTGTCGTGTTTGTCAGTACATAAATGATACCGCTACAAGATTGCAATAGTCTGTCAAGTGACGTAGCATGTCAGATTTTCTACATCGGGCAGCGTATCCATGGAACCTCTTGCGGGAACACTCTTCGCGTCATGGACCATACTCGGGGAGATATTGTGACGTTTTAGTGCGGTGAAAAGTTGTCCACAGTGAGTATAGTGTCTTCTACCATGATAATCTAGCTTCAAGCTGCCGTATCTGGGTTAGAATTTGTTCTTGTTTACTCAGGCTCAATACCGTACCACCGGACTCCAAGTGACCGTCAATCCGACCTGACAGCCGGCAATGGTCAGTGCGCACATGTCACATATTTCTAGGAAGGTGGGTGAACGAGCTTAGTGCTGTGGTGTTATCCAATTGTGTTCGAGGTTTATCGTGGTTCCTAGAGACGATCTGCGTCTAGCAGCTTGGATCTCACAGATAGAACATGGTGCGGAGTACATTCACCATGTTTATACATTCTGCCAACAGGCCATGGACGTGAGTGAAGCGCGACTGCGCACGTCGTCCCTCCGGTGACTATGAAAGACTTGAGATCCCTCCAACTACAGCGTCAAGCGATTGAGGGCATCATCGATGCAGCAACTCAACCACCGGCGCCATATGAAACAACATCCTAACCCGATTTATAGCTGTTGACGACTCATTGGTTAGTCCCGGACAGGCATGCGTAATCACCGCTGTGCTGCCCCTCGCTTTACCGCCATGTTCAGGACTGATAGTATTCGCACTTTCTTTCTCGGTGTAATGTCGGCAGTCGAGCGTATTGCATTTGAACTGCTATCCAGCTTTCCAGCTCGGCTGGTTTATTCCACTGTTATGAGACGAAAGAAAGCCATCTTCGCTTCTCCATGGAGTCCGGCGTCTCATCAACCCGAGGAGAAGACAAATCCTGATAGAGAGATCCAGACACCAGACACGCTAGCCAACACCGGCCTAGCGCTATTCCCCTGCTGAATTCTGATGCCTGATTGGTGGATTGTTTTTTGATTGGCCAATTGGCGACGTGGCTCCGAGGGCTCTGCTATAGGGCTTGCCGGTCATGTTATTCTGTACCCCCTTATACCAGAGTGTACATGGCCAACTTGTAGGGCATTCTATAGGAATATATCGTGATGAAGCACTTAAACATTCGAGGTGCTGTCGTGGTCTTAAACAGCATCTTACTCTAATCCGGATGTTCCGCAGCACAGCCACCGTGGAGGCACCAAGCTTTAGGATGGAGCATCGGCCATCGTCTCAAGTGGATCGCGTCCTACGCAAAGCATGACAAGTCTTTTTTCTCATTTCGGCCTTCATATGGCTCGGTGTTATGCCATACTATCAAAATCGCTCGCCAATGACCAGGCAATTTCGCTTCTTCTCATTTCCGGTGTCTTTCTTTCCGGTCCTCGAAGCCGGATCCGGTATAGCGGCCAGTGTCCGTTGTAACGAGATGAATCAAGCTAGTACTAATGCCCGGAGGTCGTGGAAAAGACTATTGCTTTAGACTAATAATATGCCATGGTCTCAATCATGTTCTGAGGCTAGCCATGGGAGAAATTGGTTGCCTCGCGATGCCATTCGCCGGGTGTTCGGCGCCCCCTGATGTGCCGGCAGCCTTATCTACTTTCATTCCCCGTCGTGTTCGCCGTTGTATTTCTTCCTAAGCTAAGCCTTTGTCCGCTGTCATGCTAAGAACACGCCAAGGTTGGCCTTGCTCGAGGGCTCTACTGTTTCTCCTGCTGCTGTTGTCGCTGTGTGTACCAGACGTGCGGGCGATTGATCTCAACATTGATGATGAGCGTGAGTGTTCCGTGTTGTCGTTGCAGATCTTGGGGGTGAGATCTTCGTTCCGCCATGCTAATGCTTGGTCTTTTGTCGTTCAGAATCGATCAAAGATGCGGCCAGCACGGCTGCATATGGGATGATGACCCATTATCATGGCAACGAAACGGGGCAGATTCCTGGAAAGCTACCCGACACATGGTGGGAAGGAGGTGCCATGTTCATGACCCTGATTCAGTACTGGTACTTCACCGGCGATACCACCTACAATGACGAAGTGTCTGTCGGTATGCAATGGCAGTCTGGCGACGGCGATTACATGCCAACCAACTGGAGTACATATCTGGTAGGTGGCCGAACAGCACTATCAGCATCAATCCTGGTCTAATAAGTCCCAGGGAAACGACGATCAAGTATTCTGGGGTCTGGCCGCCATGACCGCCGCCGAATTGCAGTATCCTGAAGTCGACGATGGTTATTCCTGGTTGTCCCTAGCGCAGGGCGTCTTCAACACCCAGGTTGACCGGTGGGACAGCAGTACCTGCGATGGAGGATTGCGTTGGCAGATCTACGCCTACGAAGCCGGCTACGACATGAAGAATACCATCTCCAATGGAGGATTGTTTCAGCTGTCCGCCCGTCTCGCGCGCTATACAAACAACGACACCTACGCCGACTGGGCCGAAAAGATCTTTGACTGGGCTGCCTCGACCCCGCTGATAAACAATAGCACCTGGAATGTGGCCGACTCGACCAACATCGAAGACGATTGTACTTCTCAAGGAAATAACCAATGGTCATACAACTACGGTACAATACTAAGCGGTGCAGCGTACATGTACGCCTATGTATGTCACCCCGTTCAGTTGCTTCACCCGTGCCAGAAAACTGACTATCCAGACCAACGGCACTGCCAAAACCAAATGGCAGAACGCGGTTAACGGCCTCGTCAATGTCACCTTGGACACCTTTTTCCCTGCGAAATATGACTATGTCATGTCAGAAATCTGTGAGCCCAACGAAGTCTGCAACAACAACGAAATTCTCTTCAAAGGTCTCACGTCCGCCTGGCTCGCCTTCGCCTCTGTCCTCGTCCCGTCAACGTCGTCGCAAATCCTCCCCAAGCTCCAAAGCTCTGCCGAAGCCGCCGCCGAAGCTTGCACGGGAAACAGCAACAACACCTGCGGAGTCCGGTGGTATACCAGGACATGGGACGGATGGAGCGGCCTTGAGGAGCAGATGAGCGCGCTGAGCGTGTTCTCGTCGAACCTCATCACCACCAAAGATTCAACCCCGGTCACCTCGACCACCGGCGGCAATAGCACCAGCAACCCGGCCAGTGGCACAAATGATAAGAACGCGCAGGGTCAAACATCGCCGGCCGTAACGACCGGCGACCGCGCAGGTGCAGGCGTTCTGACAGCTGTGTTCGCGTTGGGATGGCTCGGCATGATGATATGGCTAGTAATATGAGTTTTCCATTTGCTTCATTTTTTTTTTTTTTTTTCTCAGCGTTCTTGCATTGTTTTCTTTATATCTGTACATAGTAGATCTTCAACGCTATAGAGCCGTTCGTGATCGTGGCCGACGATCAGAATGATTTGCCCGAGTGAAAAAAACGCTCATCTCCCGGTGGTCGATGCTCTGCCCGAGATTGGGATCACCGCCGTTTTTGAAGTGCCTTGACACTCGTAGGATGGTTTATATCTAACACACTTGGTACATCTGGCGTGGGAGTGTGTTGATATTGCTTCACCACCGGATGTCTGTACTAGGCATGGTAATATAAGATCCCGAGAATAGTCATCGTTGGTATAGCTTGACTGCATCAAACCAACCTATGGAATTCAACATACTCCCCCAGAAGCGTATGTGTTGGCTAGTGGATTCGCGCCCTCGTGGACCACTCGGATACATCAATGGCCCCGATATGCGAGTATTCAGGGGCGTACAGGTGTATGCGACCGTCAAGCCAGGCTCATAAACCCAGCATTCGTTCGAATCGTATTCTTCCAGCGTTTCCTACGCACATTTTCACAACGAAATTGATCTCCCTGACTGCTCTGTTGACAGAATGGGCGATGCCAGTTTCTATCTAACAGCAGCAAATGCATGCGGTCCTGATAACTGGGGCTGAAAGTCGAAATGCAATTGGAGCAATACCTCTATTGAAGGTTTGGAATACTCTCACCGAGCTATAGTATGTATATTTTTGCTTGTTAAGATCCCAAGATGTTCTGGAGTATGTACAAGCGCACATAAATATACAGAATGAACTCCCCGATTCCCCCAACAGCAACTTCTTCCTTCACGGTCTATCCTGACCTCGAATCTACGTTTAATACTGTACCACTCAGACTCACCGGTACTTGAATCGCCCAGCCAAAAAAGATGCAAACGACTGATGCGAGTCGTCGATGTTCAGCGAGAAAGGCTTTACGCCCAAGCTCCGACCAAACTCATGCAGAATGCACCCAGAAAGACCAGAATGCATGCAATCACCCTCTTCTTTCCCCGGAGCACTTTCCAGCTCTCATCACTAAGAAAATCCTCCGACATCAATTCGACCAGCGATGCAAAGATCAGCAAGCCAGCCGAGATGGCGTTCATAGTGCCCACCAGGAGCAATCCGACTTCCGAGTTGGGGCTGTACAGAGTGTGCGTGGCGAGGCCGATCGCTTGTCCAAGAGGCGTTCTGTACACATTAGCATGCGTCAATTGCAAAGATACCGATAAACATACGTGCATCCATATGCGAGAGACATAACCCATGGCTGGTAAGCCTTTCGTGGCCAGTTCAGCGACGCAATCCGGGCGCCCAACGCCAGTCCTTCGAAGCTCTCTGCGCGAATTAGCAAGCCAGCTCTCTCATACAAAAAAGAAATGGACATACGGTGAAATACAATGGCAATGAGCAGGATGACAAACGAGTTGCCAACAGACACGCTGAGGGACATGCCGATAAACACACTGTGAAAGAGGATTCCCATCTCGAGCAAAAAGACCTGCATCACTGATTTCTTGTCTTGCAATTCTGGCGACAGATTCAAGGTATCATCGTCGCTGCGCTCGGCATCCTGTTCGACAGCTTCTGTCTTTCGTTCCTCCCAGCCCTGTGGAGACTGCTCGGGGGCTGATGGAACCCGGGTGATGCCTTCATGATCCTCCCCCATCCCCTTGATCGATCGGCTCATGCTGGAAGAGCGTCCGACGAGCGGTCCCAAGTCGCTCAGGTGTCTGCCATCCAGCATCGCTGCCGGAGCCCGTGGATTGGCGGCTGAATTAGGCGGCTCCGTGACGTCGATCCGAGGCACCTGAGGGCTACTTCGGCGAACCGGCTCGGTTGGTGGTCGACAGCAATGGCGCGCGGGGCTAAACACCATTTCAATCACTGTGACGAGAAAGATGCCACCCAACGCAATGGCCCCGGGCATCGCGGGGTAGTCCGTGGTCCAGAACTTCGACAGGCATTGGTCCCCCAGCGAGGTAAATGCGGTCGGAAGCAAGTGGACAAACGCCGTCGCAATCAACACTCCGGTTCCGAAATGGGTGACGAAGAAGAGAAACGAAGGCGGAATGCGCAGACGGGGAAACCAGACGGCAAGAATGGGAAAGGCGCAGGCCAACGTCGACACGGACAAGATGATGAACAGACCCGCGACGTGCAGCGGAAGATTGTACTCGTCGCCATCGACGCCGCCTTCCTCGCAGGTCGACCGTTCGGGGAGACGTCGTGGAGGTGGCTCCAAGTTGACGATTCCGGCACCGTTTGTTGGGTATCGGATATGGGAAATTACAGTCGATGCGACCGCAACAGACAGCAGCCACAATGCCCATTCTTTGGCCGTCTGCCATGTTCGATTGGTACTATTTGATAGTCTGTTCCCTGGTGTAGCAGCATAGCTGCTGATCGGGGAAATGGAGCGTCCTGTGGCCGTTAGCATTGTCGTCGCATTCCGCGGCAACGATGACTTTTACCTGACAAAGTCAGAGACGCTCCCTGAGGATCAGGTCTTTTCTTCTCTCGTCCTGAATCTCTAGCAGCCGTTATTCCTCCTTCATCCCAACCTGCAAAGGTCACTCCGACCAGCCCCGCGCGGTCCTGCAACTCCCGAGCGTTGGAGATGCCGTTCAGGTCTTGGCGGGTGGTGAGATCGAAGGCAAGATAGGGCGGGTTCTGGTTCCAACCGGGATGGACAAGGTCATCGTCGGTGCGCGAGGGACAGTTCATTGTGTATAGATTTGTCTGAAATGTCGTTGTGCTGTCGATGTCGATGTTGACATTGGAGCAACGCTTCAAAGGACCGTGGTGATTAAATCCAGAATGACTAATTCTTGGCACGACAATCTTTAATTTATACAGGAGAAGGCAGAAGCCTTTTTGATTCTTCTATTCTTTGGTGTCCCGGGTTCGCCCGGGGTCTGGCATAGAATGCTGCAGAGTGCACATTTTGCTGTTGTATGGCCGGCCATGCGTGCCATACTCGGTCATCGTGATCTATACAGCTGAACTCACGCTTGAAGAAGCATGACCTCACAAACAGTCAAGCCATGTCGGCATCATTTCTCGCACAGATTGACGCGATGTGGTGTGTATATAGTACGCAGTATGCTACTATGCGGGTACTTTCCTTGCAGGCTGTCGCACGCCTAAACGAGCAATTGCAGCATGAAATTGCCCATCATCCTGGCGACTCTGGCCACCTGCATGGCCAGAGATATCCCCTCCAACTTGCAGCGATTCTACGATTCGGTCAAGATTGCGGGACCATGCACCGGCGACGATCTTTTGCAGGGCGGCTTCTTCGACCAGGACGATAGCACCGACGAATGGAGTTACTGTGACAGGAACTTCACCGGGCGTGGACTCTACATCAAAGGCCCAGGCACGGATCTAGCTAACATGGACATCGACTGCGACGGGGACCAGCAAAATGCTGATCCGCGCTGCCTGGGATCGAGCGACACCCAGCCCGCGACGGCCTTCAAGCGCCAGGTTCAGCGGCTCTCCAACATCACCGATCTGAACGCTTCGATCCACCCTTATGTTGTGTTGGGAAACGTTGGGGACATGACTTTCGATCCTCGCGATCACGGCATCGAGCCGCTTAGCGTGGTGGCCGTCGTCTGCGGAGGCCAGCTGGTCTACGGCATCTGGGGCGACATCAACGGAAACGACGGCATGCCTCTGGTGGGCGAAGGGAGTCTGGCGCTAGCGACGGCGTGCTTCGGAGAGGGCATGGACGGCGACAATGGGCACGACGAGGCCGATGTGCTGTATCTTGCATTTTCAGGGCGCAATGCTGTGCCGCGAAACGCTAATTGGGCTGCGAGGAATTATGAAGAATTCGAAGCGAGTATCGCGGCCCTCGGTGATGCATTGGTGGCCCGAGTGTAATTGACTTTTACTTTTTTCTCCTGTTCAGCTGGTTCTGGTTGGGGGTGAAGTCATGCTCACTTCCTCGGTCATTATTTGTAATTCAGCTAACCGGTTGCAATGATATCATTTGCTGCTTTCGGAAGGACAGTAGAGTAGGAATGTGCATTATTTTCGGGGGGTTCTCGTCGCTCTATAAATACCTTGTTCCCCATCCTCAAGGTCCTTAGATCTCTGGATCAATAACAATTGATATTCTATTATTCCCGAAATCCACCATGGGCTACGATTTTACCGTCTTCAAGGGATCCCCCGATGGATCCATCCGCGAAACCACCGCCCACCGCGATGACCTCACCGGGGACCAAGTTCTCGTCAAAATCAGTCATTCCGGCGTCTGCTTCACCGATGTCCACTACCGCAAGGCCGACATGGCTCTAGGCCATGAAGGAGCCGGGTCTGTCGCTGCCGTCGGCCCCAACGTCAAACACCTCAAAAAGGGAGACCGTGTCGGCTGGGGCTACGAACACGACAGCTGCGAACAATGCCGTCAATGCTTGACCGGCTGGGAAACCTTGTGTTCCGAACGCCAGATGTACGCCAGCGCCAATTTGGACCAGGGTTCGTTCGGCACCCACGCCATCTGGCGCGAGGCCTTCCTCTTCCGTGTTCCGGACGGTATCAGCAACGAGGACTCGGGCCCCTTGATGTGTGGTGGATCGACAGTGTTCAATGCCCTTCATGTGGCAGAAGTCAAATCCACCGCACGCGTGGGAATTGTCGGCGTTGGAGGCCTTGGCCATCTGGCCATCCAGTTCGCGGCCAAGATGGGCTGCCAGGTCGTCGTCTTCTCCGGCACGGACAACAAGCGTGAAGAAGCGAAGAAGCTGGGCGCTGCTGAATTCTATCCCACCAAGGGCGCCAAGGAATTGAAGATTGAAAAGCCCGTCGACCACCTGATCGTGACGACGAGCAGCCAGCCCGACTGGAACCTTTATATTCCCGTCTTGGCTCCCGGGGCGAGCATCTCGCCGCTGTCGGTCGCTATGGAGGATTTCAAGTTCCCCTACATGGGCCTTTTGTCCAATGGTTTGCGGGTGTTGGGCTCCATCGTCGCCGCACGAAAGGTGCACATGGATATGCTTGAGTTCGCGGCCTTCCACGGCATCAAGCCAATCAGTGTTCGATACCCGATGACGGCTGAAGGGATTCAGGACTGTCTAGATACCTTGGAAGCAGGCAAGATGCGCTACCGGGGTGTTCTCGTTGTTTAATCTATATCTAAATACCATGGGCAGTATATATCACGACAATGTACCTAATGAATGAAGCGTAACTCATGATCATAAATGCTATATACCTAATACAACTGATATGTTCTATGGCTTTGGGATTAGTGATTTTACAACGGCCAGTTCCGACTAGAAACAGGCTCTGCATTGCCAATATCAGACTTGTCCTCAACCTCTTGGTCTAACCCCGTCGTTACTGCAATCCCTTGCAGCTCGATATCGGAGAGCTGGTGGCCTTCCAGATCTCTTTCATAATTGCAGAACTGAGTAGGTGGCATTGTCGTCTCTCTTGCGGATGATTTCACCGTGGTGGTATGGTCCAGTGGTCGGGGATCAAAGTATTTGTGCAGGTCAGCTGGCGGCGTCGGCATGGACGGTCGGCAATATCTGCCGCTGGAAGGATGTGAACGTTTGCTATTACTGGCGGAGCGCATACGGCCTAAAATGCCCTGGAGCAATGGTCTCAACAGCGGCAACGAACCGGTGATGATGGCGACGTTGATCTCGAGCACGGTCCAGATGGATTCGAGGGCACTGGACGAGGCCAGGTCGGTGACGACGAACCTGCGGAACTCAATGAGGCGAAGCAGACTGAAGATGCAGACCAGTCCGCCCAAGGAAAAGACGAAGGTTACGGCAAACTTTTGTCTCATGGTGATTCTCAACCGCCAAACCACCGGAATGGGCAGGCACAGGATAAACACATCCTCGGCCAATGCCAACGATCCCATGCACTGGAAGAATTCCCGTTGATGTCTCATACAGTTTCCATTCAAATCCTTGTCGTAATAATACTGGACCGGCCAGCATTGAAAGATATTAACCAGCAAAGCCGCTACTGCCCAGCAGGTGACGAATGCAATCAGGCCCATTGTAAACGCGCGATAGAAGGTCAAGGTTCCGAGCAGACGGCGGAGAAAGACGATGATCGAGATCTTGATAAACGCCATTGATGGCGCCCAGAACTTCTGGATCATCCAAGAACCGAATTGAACGCGACGACGTTCATCGGGGGGCAGGGTGCGAGTCGGCAAGCCGACGCCATTAAAAGCGGCTGTTTCCGTCAGTCGGTTGCGATCAATATAGTAGGGTTGTCCAGAGAATTAAACTGACTATAAACGACAAAGACAGTAGCGCCATAAGAAATCAGCACCCCAATCCCCATAAGCACGTCCTCCAGCTGCCATTTCCTTGTTCCTCCCACTCGCCGAGCAAACAGTCGTAAGAAATAGATGATGGTAGCGACGCCGGAGCTCACAATGGGCACAATGGTGAGGACATTTTTCCAATAGGTGTTTTCTTTATACATGATCAATGGCTGATCAATTTAAAAGAACGGAATCAGTTGGTGATGTTCATGCATTCATTTTATTTCGCTTTTTTCTTCTTTTCCCCTTTCCCTCCCCTTTGTGTGGATTTTTCTGTCCCTCGAGGGAGGAAAAGCGAGAGTAAAAATGGTTGCCATTGAGGAACCGCAGCGCAACAAAGAGAGTTTTCTCGTTGGCAATTGTCGGTTGCCTCGGTCCCCTAGCCATGGTTCTGTATAACTTAATATCAGTTTTCAGAGCCAATATTGGGGCTTGTTTTGGATCCACGCCGCCGAGAATTTGCCTCGATACGGCCATACTAGCATGAACCGTCTCGGCATATAGATCTATAATAGGACCGTGTTATTGTATTCAAGTATGCACTGGGGTATGGAGCGTGCAGAATTCGATGCGGGTGCTCAATTAAATCTCGGGCATAAGAAATACGGCGTATATAATGCATCTCACCACCACGTTGGCTGAACTTCGGTCGTGTCCACTCAGTTCCTCCGGCAGGCTCTATGAAAAGTCTATCGGACTCGGAACAGAGAGAGGGGGAAATTAACTTATAGAACGTTTTGCCTGAGGGATTATTTCTTGGTTCCATTCCCTCTCTTATTCGGGCTTCCCTAAAACTCAACTGCAGACTCAATTTTGTGGCTGGATTGACAACATTTGCCATCATGAGACCAGCATTATTTCTCGGCCTGGCGTCATCTGTTGCCAGCGCTGCCAATATATCTTCGTGGTCGACCTTGAATGCCTCTGTTCATGGTCATCTGCATGAGAACAAGCCATTGTCGCTGCCTTGTTTCTCCAGCTACAATGGCCGTCCGTTCGCGAGCGATGCCGAGAAATGTGCGATCGTCCAGGACAACTACACCTCGCCGGAGTTACGGGGAGCTGTTCCGAATGGATACATGAACAACCAGGATGAAATGTGCGCATCCAATCCGCGGGACCAGTGCCTGCTGGATAACAACGATCCCTCCAATCTTTCTCTGATCCGGAATCACACCTGTGCCCAGGGCAATGTGCCCGACTATTATATCGACGTGCATGATGCACACGATGTTGTTCAGGCCCTCCATTTCAGCAACGCCACCGGCGTCCCACTCGTGATCAAAAACACCGGCCACGACTACCTCGGCCGTAGCAGCGGAAAGGGTTCTCTCGCCCTGTGGATGCGAAACCTGAAGAAGCTGCAGTACAATGCCAACTTTGTTCCTACCGGCTGTCCCGCCAACGCCTCGTCCTCTATCAACAACACCGTCACCACTGGCGCCGGTACTATCTTCGATGAGGTCTATCGCTTCTCCGACCGTCATGGCATGACCTTCATCGGTGGTTATTCTTCCTCCGTTGGCGTCTCGGGTGGCTGGCTTCAGGCTGGTGGTCACTCCGTCCTCTCCCCCGTGTATGGTCTTGGTATCGACCGCGTTGTCGAGTTCAAACTCGTTACTCCCGATGGCAAGCTGCGCATCGCCAATGCCTGCCAGAACCCCGACCTCTTCTGGGCCCTCCGCGGCGGCGGCGGTGGTACCTTCGGCGTCGTCCTCGAAAGCACCCACCGCGTCGAGCCGAACATGCCTCTCACCGCGGCATCGATCAAGTTCCCCAAGATCGACAACAATGTCTTGCCCTTCATGGATATCGTCGTGAACAACTCTGTGCGCTGGGCACACGAGGGTTGGGGCGGTCACATCAAGGCCAACTCGCTCATCAACGTTTCGCCTCTCGTCTCCGTCCAGCAGGCCAGCCAGTCGCTCGCCCAGGTCGCTAATTACGCCCGCTCGCAAAACGGCACCGTCCTGATCAAGCGCTATCCCTCCTGGCAGGCTTTCTATGACGCCTTCGTCGCGGCCAATGCCGTCACTGTTGGAAACGTTCACTTAGCAGCTACTCGTCTCATTCCGCAGTCGGTTTTTGCCTCCGCCGACGGCCGCCGCGATCTGATGGACTTCTTGGATTACCTCGTCTCCTCTGGCGGTGACCCGTACATCCCCGTTGTGCCTCCCGTGCTGTACAACGAAACAAGCCCCAAGGACACCTCTGCCACTCCCGCCTGGCGCAAGTCCATCTGGTCCCTCGGCGCCGGCACCGCTTTCGCCTGGAACAGCACCCTCTCCGAACGCCAGAGCAAGATCGCCCACGCAAACAAGGTGACCGCGATGCTGGAGGATATCACCCCCGGGAGCGGTGCGTACACCAACGAGGCCAACCCCTTCACCGAGGACTGGCAGGAGGCCTGGTGGGGTAAGGAGAATTACCAGAAGCTTCTAGCCATCAAGCACAAGTACGACCCGTATGAATTGATGAACTGCTATAAGTGCATTGGGTGGAAGGAGACTGAGGCCCAGGGTGGTTGCTTCTCTGCTCTTCCCTAAAGCGTTCTATGTACATAATAATACCTATATACCAAGTTAATTTGCTACCTTGTTTGTAGCGTTGGTCATAGATCTTATTCTTCTTCTCTTTGGGTATATATATTGGGAACATGCACGACAAAGAACTCGGCCGTCCCACAAAGTGTTCTTCAACACCAACTATCAATCGATCTAGCGAAACCCAAATTCGATGCCGGAACCAGGCAAACTCCAGTTAAAAATGGACCCAAACCATTGATCGAAGCGCTGGCAGCGTAGTGGTAATACCAGTCAGTGCTTGGTTTTACAGTACCATATGAAAGTGTTCAGCATCATATGTTCAGAGCTATCATTCAGCATTACATTACATTATGGTAGGATTAAGCCCATTATACACTCCGTACTCATAAGTCAGACCAATCAAGCGGATGATCTAAGCAGTAGCAGAGATCATACCAGCCCTAGCCTCGATGTCGTCCTTATGCGGACCTCCTTGGCCGTTCTCAGACTGGCTCTCGTCCTGTTTTTGCTTGACGAACGGAAGTTTCTCAACCTCCATAAGATGCATGTACCAAAAGTAGACGCTGCAGAACAATGCACCCCCGACAATGTTTCCAATCAAGGCCGGGATGATACCTTTCCAGATGTACAGCCCAACGCTGATCTCCGGTGCACCGAGGAAGATGGCCATGGGGATGAGAGTCATGTTGGCGACAACGTGATCGAATCCGAGCGAGACGAAACCGAAAATAGGCCACCAGATGCCCATCACCTTCGAGGAGAGATCACGGCCTTGCAAAGCAAAGTAGCAGCCCATACTGACGAGCCAGTTGCAACCGATACCGCGCAGGAAGATCATGTGGAACTCGGGTGTAACTTGTTTCTTGTTGGCGTACGAGATGACTTCGGACTTGTAAGGATCGGCTGAGAAAACCCCTCCGTCTGCTCATGTTAGTTTGGAATCGTGTTATTTCTTTGGGCCCAACGTACAGCCAAAAATAAGCGCCATGACAAACAGAGAACCAGCCAGGTTTCCCCAGAACGTCACAAACCAGTGCACCAGCATCCGCCACCAGGACAACTTGCGGTTCAGAACAGCAACGGTGGTGAACAGGAACGAACTCGTGCACAGGTCGGCACCACAGAGGATAATCATCGCCAATCCATACGGGAAAACCAGCGAGCTGAGAGTACGAATCAATCCACCAGCATTATCTTGGTACCAGGCGGCGGCGTTGGTGCTCAGCAACGTTCCACAGGCAAAAGCCAACAAACTGCCCGCGAAGACAGAGCTGAAGAACACCTTGTCTAACCGACTGTGACCTTTCAGAGCACCGATACGACTGACCGAAGCCACAACCTCGTCGGGTGAAAGGGCGTCAAGCATTTTGTGTATTCAATGTGTCGTCTATTATTCAGTTCGTTCAACGCTAGCAACAAAAAAAAATTGAACGATCGAGACCAGCTCGACTGAAACGTAGATTCGTGAATCGTGGAGAGGATACAAAGGGAAAGCAATCCGGGTACGGACACCCTTATATCTCTGCCGGGGGCTGCGCCAATGCAACCTGCAAGGTCAGCATTTATCTTTGTCCAATGAACAGCGTCCCAGCCCGACTTTGCGAGCCGGAGCACACATGGCCTTTTTCGCATCCTGCATGAATAATCACAGATCAGCGTTCCTAATTTGGCCCTGGGGCTGACTTAGTGCATTTTGATCTCAATACCGACCACAGCGGCTATCGGCCCGGCCTGACAAGTGAGTCAAATTACGGACGATCATTGGCCCGGCCCCAAAATGGTGTCCTCGAACTTTTCCACGGAGTACGAGGGCTTTGCCGGAAAGAATTCTTTCCTTGGCTGTTGCATTCCAGTGGTTCATGATATCCACTGCGCGGCATTTTTCCGTGAACATGTTCGCCCCGTCTCGCATCCACCGGAGGGGCCCATCTCTCCCATCCAGGATCCGAGTGGACCGAAAAAGTTCACCGCAATTTGTGAAAAGAAAGCACGGACTCGGCTTAGAAAGCTTGAAAAAGCTTCTTTTTCATAGTCGGCCCGGACGACGGACGATGGGAGGGGGCAATGAAGACACTCCGGTGCACCGCGGTTGTCGGTTATGTCTAGTGAGAGTGAGTGTAGGAGCACTATGTTGCACTATTCCAGATGGTGTTCCGTATTGCATGAGTAGTATACGTGGTGGACTGACCTAACGATGCACAAAGACGATATTGGAATGGTATGGATTGTCACTGAGACAAGACACTGCGCAACTGACTGCACGTAGAATATGACAGCTTATCTATCTGCTGCACATCGAGTCAGTTCCCGGTCAAATCTGATCTGGAAATGGCACAACCACGAGTATCCTAGTCAACTACTGTACTTGAATGCGTGCGATGTGCTCTAGATGTCCACGTCAAACCAGTACTCCACACGAGCAAGTGGTAAAGAACTGCCGGCTGAGATTCAGCGCTGACGTTCAGAGCATTTCCTGATTGAGAATCTCTGAAGATTGATAATTGAGCAGCTGCGGTATCGGCCTATACTAGTCCCGAGCACAGTCGGCCAGCGATGGATACCCAGGGAGACCGGATATGGTTGACTTGTACGGGGTAAGAAGTACTGAGTACGGAGTACAGAGGTAGATTGTTGCTCATTCCATATAAGTGGTGTGCTCCATGAGATGGTTCTCAAAGCCAGTTCCGTCATCCGCTGAAACCACAATCCACATCACTTTTTGTACAATCCGATGCTCGCGCTTTTCCACGCGGTGCAGACGCCGTTCACTCTGTTGGACTTTACGTGTGACCTTTTTCTCCTTCTCTCGGCTAACTCGCTGCAATTGCTTGTCTAACTTCTTCAATTCCTTTTCCAAATCTTCTTGAATCCACAGTTGACCTTGATTCGACTCACCCAGAGGACCCGACAGCCGTTCGGCCGCCCGGATAGTAGCTTTTGCCTTGGCCGATTCCAACTCGTCGGCTTGCCGATTGAGCTCCCTTTCAACCGATTCGGCTTCGCTGACTTGTTTGGCGGCCTTTTCCCGTTTGCCCCGAATTATACTGTTCTGCCTCTCCGAAAAGAACCGTTCCTGCTTCTCCGACGCTTGCTTCAACCAGTTATCGGACGATGGTCTCCCGGGGTCGAATGTCAGAGGCATCACGTAGTCTTTCAACGCTTCCATTCGCCGCAGCTGTGGATCATATTCCCTCCCCTTTCCCTTGTCTGTGTTGGTGTCATCCAGATCCTCGAACCGCTCATCCTCCCCGGCAGGCCGAAGCTGCAGCACAGTCCGCGGAATTCCAGCTGTATGCATCATCTCCCACGTTTTCAAGATCTGCACGCGAAGTCCCTTGGGCTTGAATAGTTCCGTATTGGCTAGTCGCAGGTACGCTTCGGTGCGCATTTGCGACAGCTTAATGGACCCGTATTCCGCTGCGATCGTGACGCCCAGCCCGACGATTTGTGTTTCCAACAGCGGCATAAAATTCAACACATTCCCAGACACACTTATAGCTTGCAGGTACGGATCCGCTAGCCAGACTTCGTTCAGGCCGTCAACGAAAGCGATGAAGTCGGAGCGAGTGATACCGTGGGGGAGGAGATCGGGGGGGTATGCGCGGGCAAAGGGACGATAGATGCTTCCGTGGTATGTCTGCGCAGTTTCTTCCTTCTCATTAGCCTCCATGTCTTTGGGGTCACTGCTATTGGACTCACGAGGGACGACACATGGCTTGGGCATTCGAGCCGACGGGTCATCGTCGGTCTGGTTATGGATCAATCCGGGTTCTGGTAGTAGCGAGTATGGTGGAAGGGGTTCATCTGGCGTTAATTCATTGCCAGTGCCATGTTGCCAGTCGTGAACTGCATCGTGGACAGCATCGTGGACAGCATCGTGGTGGTGGTTGTCCATCTCTGTTCGGGCGATGGAGAACGTCGGAGGTAGCGCGGCGATAACACTCTCGCTGACTCATCACTATCTACGGTTTTCCCAATGCGGATACTATAAGAGTATGTACCAGAGTACAAGTACTTCGCCCTGAACGGTGTCTATTATTTCACTTTTCTCTCCACTGTCTAACTCTTCTTTTCCAGCGTTTCCCGCAATGCGTCCACCCACCCGAGCTTTCCCTCCGCGAAGATCTCGCCTCCCGGTTGCATTCGTTGTCCGCCGTCGAGGAGGATGGTCCGGATGATGATGCGATCGCCCATGACGGCCTGATGGTGGTAGATGTGCGAGGTGCAGGTTGGGCAGAAGTAGCAGTGGACAGGATTTCCGGAGGCGCCGGTGTAGGTGTAGACTCTGGGTTGCCCAGTGAGGATGCGTAGTTGGTCCTGTGGTCGTCATTATCATGGTCATTATTATTATCATTAGTTTCATTATCGTGGTCATCAGGCTCTTCATGCTCATAATGAAGGTGTTCATCATCGCCATGATCATGATGTTCATGGCCCTCATTTTCATCCTGATTCAGCGGTTACAGGAGTGCTGGGGGGATAGTTCGGATAGAAATGCCTTACCTTGTGAATGATCTGGTTCATCGAGTACGGCCCTCCTCCCAGTTTCCGACAGGTATCGCAGTGGCAGAGAATATGTTCCGGGTCGGTAATCTCAGCTGTCCAGACACATGATCCGCAATGGCAGCTGCCGTTGTAGGTACCGGCGCGCATTGCAGGTTTCTTCGCTGGAGGTCCGAATAGAACGCCATCCCGAATGTCTATACAGTTAGCAGGTATATTAGCATCGCAGACTGGGCGACAGTACCGATCACAACTGAATCATCACTGTAACAAGTCAGCGCGAATCATTCACGGGTTACACGAATGCCTACATCAATGGCGCTGCATTGCGCGAGAACTCCAAATGCACTGGGTCCTCCGTCAGATAGTAATCCAGGTCCGCCTGGTTCTCAAACTCCAGTACAAAACCATGCGTCAACCCCTTGTTGAATTCTTCCCAGCTGCGATTCTTGCCTGTTCACGGTCAATGCCGGTTCCTCCTTCCGTATAGTCCAACAAGCTTACCAGCCTTCATGCTCTTCATGTATGGTTGCTTGGTGTCCGGCTTGACGCATTTCGATTTTAGCGCCATGAAAATATCAAAGTGCTTCTCAAAGTCGCTCCATGTTATGTCCGGCTTGTACTTGAAAAGCACAATGTGTGTGATCACCTCGGTCATGGTTCAATATGTATATCCGGCAGTTCGCAGACTCAAATTCGCACAATTGTGACAACTCCAATTGACGCTCGAATGGCGCAACCTGCCCAGCTTTAAATAATCTCTCCCCGGCCATGACCGCGAGCTCAATTACTGTCGCGACAAGCACAATTGCATCAGTTTCAATCGCAAAAGCGGCCAGAATTGCTCTTTTGGTTGCAAAAGGCAATACAATGCGGAGGGAGTGGAGCTGAGCTGCTGGGGAACGACAATGCAGGGAAGTATTCCCCGCGACAACCTCTCAGCTAGTCCAAAAGAGAAAGGAGACCAATGCAGCACGCGGGAAGGGAGAAACAATAGGTCAAGGATTCGGCTCTTTGTCGAGGACGCTTTATATATGTATAGCACTGAAATAGCCACCAAGGTATTGGTCTACACTCAACGGTCGATGCCTGGAGATCCAATGGATATATAACGCTGACTTCATTATGCAGATAGACCACAAGAATATTAATCTAGATTCAAGTGCAACCAAAGAGACATTTAACCGAAAGTCGTAAATAAGCGTAGCTCATAAATCATAAAGATTCCCAGATTGGCTGGAGTTGTTCATCATCCTTCCCGTCGCCAGCCCCTTGTGTGAGTCGATACACCGCACTCAAGTACAGGCTGCTGGATTGCATGCGCTGCTCATCTCCCCAACGCGTCTTTTCAAATTCCCGGAGAAGCTCATGAGTGCCCTGCGGGAGAAGCACCCTCATGCTCTGTGCGGCAAGCTGAATCACTTGCAAAACTCCCCGAGCCAGGGCGAAATGGCGACCAAAGTCCCGCGCAGCAGTACACAACGTGACAAACGCCTGGCTGTTTTCCGGAAATTCCAATCCTTCAAGTATTGACAGACAACCGACCGCCACACATTGTATCGTCGACTGGTGCATGCGTTCGACGCCCCATTGCTGACGGTGGATGTCAAACAAAGCGGCAATATTTCGCACGGTGGCAAACCGACGGCCTTGGTATTCCTCCACGCTTATAGAATCATCGTTTCCGTGAGCTTGCGATCGAAGGATGCTGTAAAGCTGTGCGCACGCCGTATAATAAAACAAACTTAGGAATGTTTGTCAGTACATGAAACTGAAGAGTCGACCGGTACAAGGGAGTAGACGTACTGTAGAGAGAGTATATGTGGTACTGTTCTCTCCCCCACACGTAGACAATCCGGCAGATTGGCATACCAGCCTTGGAGCTGGCACTCGATATTCCTGCCAATGGCCGACACCTGTGACGGCGAAGTTATATTCTCCGAATCGAAAAATGTCCGAGTAATATTGATCATTATGCAACACAAATCGCACCACCGATGAAACGAAGAGGATAAATGGCTTGGTATCGGGTCCATTTGCTTGGGGTACGGTGTCCAGATTTCGCTCGCTTTCTCGTGATTCATCAAAGGTCGGGGGCGTTGTGGAGGTTCCATGTCGACATGTCTGAGTGTGCACAGATTGACCGTGCTAGAAAAGTTAGCCTTTTCTTGCACACATTTTCACCAGAAGAAGGATATGGAGTTACCAGCAGATATTGAAAACACCCCACAGCGTCTCATTGATGGCATCCTCCATGATCCGTACCGATTCCTGGTCTGTCGGTCGGTAAGGATGCGATATATCGTATTCTTTGGCTGCCCGAATAGCCATATCCAGGTACATCCATCCAATGTGGCCTTTCCCCATCATTGTAATGCTAATGCGCGGATTAGCTGGCATAGTTGTCGAAGATACAACCAGACAACCCACCGTACAAATAGGGTAATTAGACCTTGTATTGTCGGGAGGCTGACTTGTTCCTCCTCTTCCTCTTCAAACAAACGCAACGTCTCCTCATGAAAATGGTCGCCTCTGGATATCATCTCGTCCGGAACCGTGAATACCTCGCAATAGTCCGAATAAAGCTGTAATCCCGAAGAAAGAATGAGTTTCATTCGTCAGTCTCCATTACGCCTGTTCAGAAAGCCGTCATATTTGCGTACACTTGTCTCTGCGAGAATGGCATTCACCAGGAATGGTGAGCAGAACTCACAGTCCAGTTGACCGGCCTGCATGTCCCGGATGAAAAGGTCCCGGTTAACCCAACGAAACCAGGGATGGCTCCAGGTGAGCCATATCGAGATCAGATGGGACACCAAATCGTCGTCGTCGGTCACGGTCGTCCAAGGCTTCGCGGGGACACGGTAGATGGGAACGTCGACCAAACGCTGGATGGGCATCACGCATCGACGCGGACGAGCGTAGGATTCTTCTTTCGGTATCCGTGCAAGATGATTCTGAGTTTCGACAACTTCGGGCATCCTCTCTACCTCCTCCGGAGAGAACTGCCGCTCGAGGAAGAAGCTAATTTCATCGAGGGACGCGTTGCTGCGGATCAAATTGATCAGCTGACAGGTGCGTATACTCTGGTCATCCTTCTTTAGGGTTTCAACCAGGTTTAACAGCAGGCGTTCGGCATCCTCAAGCTGCTCAATCCTGCGCTCCATGGCACCTTTACGGCGCATGTCGCTCAACACGTTCGTTTGGCAATCAATGCCGTTGATGACACAGTAATCACATGGAGGGCCACCGCGACACTGACCCCGTCAGAATAAGCCGTAGCAGAGGCCCAGGGGAGAAGAGAAAAGAAAACACGGGCCATACCTTGAGTTTCTTCTGCTTACATATCTCACAGGCTGTCGTTTTGTGCTTCCGGAGGGGCAGAGAAGTCTCTTCCGATGGACCCTGACCCGATGGGGGATGCCCGAAAGGGGAAGCAGTCAGAGTTTCGTCGCGGCCACCTCGAGGAGCTGGAGCAATCGGTCGTGGAGGCCACGGCCGGAGTGGATCAGACATCAAGAGGGGGAGCGCGTATGTCGTAGTGTTATTCAAAATTCTATGTACTCTGTAAAGGGAACAATCTTTCGACATAGATATATCCATGTGCGTATATTGAAACCCTCTTTTTTTTCTCCTTTCCTCGCCCTCATCAAGCCAGCAGATACAAATCTTCTCTCACTGCAGGTGGGCCAGCATGTGGTATCGGATTGCCAATCAGCAGCCAACCGCACTCAACTATGCGCTGCAGTACTAATGAATCCTCCACCGTGATCTGTGGATGCGCCCATTCTGGACATGACCTTTGTTTGCTGGCTCTCACTTCCGACAGGCGCGTGCTCGGCAAATGGCCAATGAGGATAGAGGTATGTTAGGGGAAAATACATCCCCCCCATACGGTTCGATATTATTGGCTGTCTGGATCCCATCAAGGAAGGTAACTGGGCAGCCTTGGAAAGTGCTTTTGGTCACACGGGGTTAGCCCCGTATCGGGGCTTGTTAGACTCGCCCGGGCGCGCTTCGGGATGTGTAATGCTGTTCTTGGTAATTATAGACGAAAATAGCACTTTTCACAACACCATTCTGTGGTGTTTTGCCATTTGCGATTCACGTGGGACGTCACTCCAGATTCCCTGGAAATGGTGCCGCAGATGCCCGTGGATCTGGTATTCGCCACACCTTGTGCCTTAAGCTTAAATCCTCGAAATGGAAGGCGCTGGTTCACCAGTCTGACAACTTGTCGATTGCCAGAAGTACAGCAAAGACGTTCGTGACCAGATCGAGGCCGGTGGACCACAGCCCTCCACCGCCAAACCAAACCCTCATCTCATCCCAAGAGCCCCAACTATACCTAACCTCAACCCCCGAGGAAATGAGAAAATGTCCTGAACCCAGGAACAATCCACACCCCCCCCCCCCCCCCCCCCCCCCCCCCCCCGGCGCTCCTGCGTCTCCCAGTTAATGGCCGACCACGTCGTCTCCGAATTTCACGAACTGCGCTCTTACAAAGTCGGCCTACTTCACAAGCTCGGCGGTACAACGGCAGGCATCCGTACCACTTTGCCCAGCACCTCGTCCACATCATCGGCCATGTGCTCGCCGATATCCACTGCAGCGAAAAACTCGGACGATGGGCCATGCTTCCACGAAACAGATTGAACGCCAAGGAAAAACCTATTCCACCGTAAGTATATCAGAAGAAATAACGGAAAATGAACCCTCTCTTCAGATTCCGAGCTAACATGTGCGTATTGCCAGCGGTACGGGCATCCGAAGAAAGGTACTCCGTATTTGCCCACAGTACATCTCCTTCTGCCATGCACCCTCTTGTTGGGATATTCCGAATCGTTCGACGCCTTTTGTGCTTGATTCGCCCAAGTATAGCAAAGTTGTTATACGAGATACGTCCTTGTCCAGTCAGCATCCGCCTAGCACCTGCTCGTCGATCGCTGCGACATCAGACCGGAGCCCTCGAGTCAGTGTACCGCAGCATTGCGACGTTTTGTAATTTTATGTCGCCATTGCCTTAGGACGACTTGTGGCAAACATTCGCATCCGGCTTGTGAGATCAGGTACACTTTTGCCACCGGTGCGAATTGGAGATGTCCGAGCTTTGTAGGCTTCGCGCCGTGTCGTATCATCGACCCGAGAAAATAACTCTCCATGGCTTTCAGAAAACGAGACAAGCAATGCTTCCAAGCTTTCCAAGCACTGCTAGTTCCGCAACCTCGCCTATGCGCACTCGTCGCTGAACAATTGCCTGTGCAGACTTCTTTCTGAAAGGGATTCAAATCTAAAATGTAAAAAGTCTGCATAGAATGTACTGTTGCTAGGCTCGAGGTCGCGTCGCCAAGGTGCAGTGCCCTGGACTGCTATTCCCTATGTCGCGGGTTCCAAATCGGTCTTACCTCAACAAACAGGAAAGCTTTGGGCGTGATACATTATCCGGAATAGGACGATCATCAGGGGTCTAAGGTAGCCAGGCAGGAGTCACTATTCGCAGTATGACCGAATCAACAGTGCGCAGAATCACGGGAGAAGCGGTCCATGACTGAAAGAACCTGCAACTTTTTTTCAAGAGTTAATTGAGTTAGCAGGTAGTCTCGTAAAAGTCTTCATGGAGGAAAAGAAAAAGAAGAAAATACCAGAAACCTTCTCCCCAATCTGATTGTGATTCTCTCAGCGCGCAGCAACCCCTCCGGAGCAGTCCACTTTTGGTCCGTTAGGTTTAGACTGGCGATATCCACGTCCTCATGAATGTGTTCAATCATCCACCATGTTAAACCGTGACATTTGGAAGCAAATTGAAGCGTGTGCATGCTTCATCGTGTGTTGCAAAAAGGAAGTCCTCTGTGCAGGGCTGTCGTGTCAAGGCGGAATGTGACTTTAGAGACCACTCCTTCCAAGTTTCCGCCAATTCCAGGGGCCAGAATGACGTTTCTGCGGTAAATCTGGAAACCTGATACTGATTCGTCCGGAAGTATCAGGCGAGTCCAATCAATCGAGCCGATGGCGGAGTGGCCACCACGCGAAGGGGCCGCCAACCGGTCTCACTCTCAGATCTCGTGGCATGTCTGGTGAGGTGTTGTGAGATCATAAGGACGTAGTCCAAGGTCTCCTCAAAACGGACAGCCTCATTCCATGGCAGTACTTGCTGTTACACTTCTCTACTGCCGTTGTATGCTCACTGTCGGATTCGTTGACAGATACGGAGAATGCTATATAGACAGGCAGGCAAAGAGGCGAGACTAAGACGCAGTAGAATCAGTCTATCTTCTCCCACATCGACTCCAACCTCTGCAAGCACGCCATATTCAAGTTAAATGCACAACTATACCGGGGGTATTCAGTGTGCAACTGCAGACTGAGCGTATAATCCATGTAGTCTCGGTCCACCGTAACTTGTGCCATTACTGAAATACCGTGCATTGAAGATCGAATTGCGTGGTAGCAGTACGGAATGCTCCGTATGCATAGAGATTCAGCATGAACTTGAAATTTCACAAAAATGTTTTTGTATTTCTAAATTGGATTGTACGATATTTCATGTAGTGCATAAGAACAATAATGATTGCTCAATTATATGCACGACAGCTCTTGCCTATTTGGGACAGCTACTCAGGTACCGCCCACAAGCTATTGGTAAATTACTCACCGCCTCAACATACTGCCGGGTTTTCTGTTTCCGGATGCGATCCATCAGCTCAAGTTCTCTGCTTCGTAGCTGTCGCTACACTACTAGACCACCAGTGGCCGTCAATCGCGTCCAGCACTGTATTCGGAAAAATATTACAACTTCCCTCCTCCAAGCCAGTTGCTTCATCCTGCCGTGAGTCTTCTGATCTACAAGTGCCTGAACAGCCGCGCAAACTGTCGTAACACTTGCTAACCAGAGTCCTGATCCTCAGACAATGCGCGTCCCCGACGATATCGCACAAGAAGCCGAAGAACCCCGAAAGCGAACAAGAGTCGGCTCTGTTAACCGTCAATGCTATGACTGGATGGTCATCACCGGAAACTGCCACTATGCGCGAGACCAAGCCTCGTTCAAGACGTACCGGCCCGTGTCACGACAAATAAAAAGCAACATTTTCAATCCCTTCGATGAACTACAAGTGGCAGGAATAGGAACGGTGGAATTGGAGCTCTGCAAGAGTCCGCAAGACCTTAGCTCACATACCGTTCTCCTGGAGAATGTACTGCATATCCCCGAAGCGGTTTGCAATGGTTTCAGTCCGTTACTGTACGGCACCAGCATGTCATGCAATGAGGATTGCTGGGTTGGTGGTGATACCATGGGAAACCCGGTCTGGTTCAGTACACCTTTTGCTGGAGGGACTAAGTTAGCCCTCGCAGGGAACCCGCAAGGAGAATCCGAGATGATCCAAGGGCGCTACTATACGCTCTGTTTACGCGTTAGTCCGGAAGAGTGGCAGTCGATATTAACACCGGACGATATGAATGGGATGGAGTCATGATCTTGTCCGTTTGGGCGCCTCTATGTGTATCTAATGTAAAATAACACGAGTTTGATGTTTATCAAAGCTTGATCTGACCTAACTATAGCCCATAATTCTAACCGACAATGACTCGATAGATGCGGGCCAAAATGCTCTATATGATTACCATGTATTCGTTATCAACACTGGTATAGTTCTGTAATGGGTATATCGAACAAAAGAAAGCCCTAAATATGCATCCTCCGTGTAGCTGGCCTGTATCCGGCCTGAATCAATCACCAACCATATAACGCCTATGCCTTTTTAACCCAAACAAAGGAAAGTTTTTTTTTTTTTTTTTTTTTTTTTCAAACCATATTTCTCGCCTTACTCTGAACGATGGTCTCATGGACCACCTTGATTCCGTCCTGACTGCGCTGGCTCACCGCATCCCAATCCTGATCATGCATATTCGACTCGCAAGTAGGCGGGTGTTGTCTGGATGTCGGCAAAATCATTTGTTCATCATTGTTTATAGTATTGGCCCATTGGCTTTCACCAGGGAGGGAGAGCGGATGGCGGAACTTCTTGCGACGGCTGTGGTCCGACTTGTCGGTATGGTATCGGTTCTCTGATAGAGGATGGGAGAGGTTATCAGAGGTACTGCCGCCAAAGGACGAGAGGTAGCCGTTGGCACGGCGAGCAATTCGGCGGACAACGGGGTAGATCATGGGGATGTTTCCAATGACGACGGCGACGAATGTTTCTCGGCAGGCCCAGCTACCGGCTTGTTGGGCGCCGTTGGCACCGGCCTAGTTTGTCAGTTTACGGGCAATACAGGGTCAAGGGGAGGGGAGACGTACCGTGACGATCAATACACAGCGCAGAATACCAGCGGCCATGACGAAGAAACCACCGCTGAAGAGGACGAGAAGTTCACACTTTTCCCACCAGGGGAGACGAGCTTTGAAGAGCATCGGAGCAGGAATGCTGATGAGGTACAGATCTGTGGCAACATTGAGAGTGACAGTCACGAAGACGTCGATTGAAGATACGGCAGGCTGACAGTAATCTGCATATGTCAGAAATGATCAGATGGAAAGGATATGGTTGACATACTGCCTGGGTCGGGATATATTTGCCAGTTCTTATGCATAGGATGGCATCCAAAGAGAATCGAACAGATGACGGCGATGTACGTGACGCCAATGAAAACATAGGCCAAGCGCACACGGAGATGCATGTTCATCAACCCAGAACTAAAGAGTCAGCATCGTCGTGGCCTTTGCATCCTAGTCAACACTCACGTCAGACGCGAATAAAACACCGCCATACAGGTCTTGAGCAGCCATAACAGCAGCGTATACAAGGACCAGCCCATAACCTGCGTCTTCGAACCCCCTACACGCAAAAGGAACTCCTCAGAGTCCGGACTGAGGGCGAGCCGCTGGGCGTCCGTCATGGAATTATTCGCGAGGCCTTTCCATTTCGCCCCAACGCTATATGCAGCGCCGGTTTCAAGGCCATAGACCACGGCCGCCAGCGGCATGAGATAGTCATCAACTTGAAAGTTGCGGATGCCCACCATAGACAACCGGGCACCGGTGCGTATCACAATGACTACCACCGCCAAGCTCAGAAGGGTAAACGCCTCGATGGTAAAGTTATCGGCCATAGTGAATCAACCTGACTGCGGCAACAAACAACGGGCGTTTTCAAAAGGTTGACATCGAAAGAGCATTTCAAAACTTAAAACCGCGGGCTTAAAGCCAGGGGAAATTTACGAAAATATAACTGCTGCAGAAAACCCAGCAGACCCGCCTGGAGGGGATGCCGGAAATGATAGATAAACGGTGCTAATCTTGGTGGAGTTATAGTAGAAACAGCTAGGGTGAAGAATTTCTGATGTTCCGCGAGAGCAATCACAAAATCTAGAGTCCCGGGAGCAGAGCCGGACGATGAACCGGTAGCCTCGTTAGCCGAGATGTCTGTGCATTTTCATTTGCATCTCTCTCGTTTTCGGATATTCTGCACTATCCGGTGGCCATATCCGGGAGGACGAGGGGCAAGGAATAAGCAAGCAAGCCTTGTTTTTCGTTTTTTTCTTTTCTTTTTTTGGCTAGCCCAGGTGCATTGCTCTCATATACGTAGTGTTTGGCACACGGCGTGCTTAGTCCAGACCCACGCCACCGGATGACAGAAGTTAAGCCAAACTTAGAAAGAATATGCCGAGGGGACTAGTTACAAGTACTTTGTGGACAGAATGAAACGATCACCAGGCTGGAATCTCATCCGACGGACCCGCCATTCTGGCATTGGAGCCTTGTATATCGATCGGCGTGGGTATGGACAGCAACCACTGGATGAATGGGCCACAAAGAGGTCTGACAGGTATGAAAAAATTTTGTAGTTCCGTGAACTGACTAGTATCGGACCCAACATGGAGGGTAAAAGAGGAAGCAAGGGAACCGGTGTTTTCCGGTACTGGTCCTGGCAGTGTTGGGGACGTTCTCTTTCCAATATTAGAGTACTATTCTTGTCAAGTCTGAAACGCCTTCTTATTAGGGGTCGGCAGTCGGCGGTTTGACAGCGGGACCGGCATTTTGGCTTTGACTTTGCAATCTACTTACTTGCATGTACATACCCCGTACATGTCACTACTCCCTCTGCTATTTCATTAGTTCGTCATATTCGTCAGCTTATGCACGGGAACTTTTGCATTCAGTACAGATATATACATCTCTCGCGGAGAACATCCGGGCGATGTCCCTTTTTCCAGTTCACATTAGTGGGTACTAGAGACTCAACGGGGAACTGGCACAAAAGGACCAACAGACCCACTGGCCGTTACTGACTAGCCGGAAATAAATCCTCGCCAAATCAGAAAGAAGAGAGAATGCGCCGTCGAACTTTATCCTGCTCAGACGGCTCTTAATCCCCGGGCCGTTTGCTCGCCTGTCATGCTCTTTTGGTGGAAATCTGTCTTGTCTGACCATAATGGGTACTTTGTGCTTCCGGGTTTCCATTAGTCCAGTCCAGAATCAGGATGTGCGAAATGATCGGGAATAACAGCCAGGTAAAAATAAAACCAGGGATTTCCTCTCGTTTCTTTCTTCTCCTGAAGAAGCAGAACATATTGGCATGCATTGATTTATGCTCCGAGCATTGTATACTTGATATTCAGTACCATGGAAACAGTTGATCTGGTCGTCGTCGGCGCCGGTAAGCATTCATTATCTTCACCTCTATCTCTTGGGCGTACTAACGGATTCAGGCTGGAGTGGTCTTGCAGCCATCAAAACCTATCACGACGTCAATCCATCCAGCAATGTCCTCCTCCTGGAGTCCGCGTCGTCCGTCGGTGGCGTTTGGGCTAAGCACCGGTTGTACAAAGGCCTCAAGTCCAACAACATGCTAGGCACCTACGAATTTAGCGATTTCCCCATGACCGAAAAGGCCTTTGGCGTCAAACCCGGTGAACACATCCCCGGCCATGTCATCCAGACGTACATGGAGAAGTACACCGAGCACTTTGGCTTCACCGATCGCATTCGTCTCGAGACATACGTGCGCAGCGCCGAGCACCGTCCGGATGGGACATGGCTGTTGACTACAGCGTCGCAAAAGGATAACAATACGGAACAGACAATAGTGGCCAGGAAGTTGATTGTGGCAACTGGTATCACGTCGCAGGCATTCCTTCCCAGCTTCCAGGGACAGGATGACTTTGGCGCACCTTTGTTCCACTGTCGTGACCTGCTCGAGCATGAGTCGCAGGTGCTGCAGTCTGGAAAGAAGGCGGCGGTGTTCGGAGGTACCAAATCCGCCTGGGATGCTGTGTATGCCTGCGCGACGTCGGGGATGCAGGTCGACTGGGTGATTCGTGAGTCCGGCCACGGGCCTATCTGGATGGCGCCGCCGTATGTAACGCCGCTGAAGAAGTGGCTAGAGAAACTGGTGACCACGCGGTTTTTGACATGGTTCAGCCCGTGCATCTGGGGCGACGCAGATGGCTTCAATGGTGTACGGTCATTCCTGCACGGTACCTGGTTAGGACGCAAGATTGTTGACTCATTCTGGTCTACCTTGGCGAACGATGTCGTCCAGCTCAATGGCTACAATGAGCATCCCGAAGTGAAAAAGCTGAAGCCGTGGATTAGTCCGTTCTGGATCGCTTCGTCACTGAGTATCCTCAACTACCCGACTAACTTCTTTGATCTGGTGCATGACGGCAAGGTGCGCATTCACGTCGCCGACATTGATCATCTGTCGCGCAACTCGGTACACCTGGCCAACGGCACTGTGCTAGACGATATCACGGCGCTTATCTGCGCAACAGGCTGGAAGGCAACACCCAACATGCAATTCCTGCCGGTTGGCATCGACCGCGATCTGGGCTTCCCATGGAGCGAGGACTCGATGGATGAAGCGCTGGTGCGCAGAGCCGATGAGGAGATTCTGAAGCAATTCCCCAAGCTGCGGAACCAGCCCACACCCAACCCGCAGTATCGTCCACTGTCGGACGATGCGCCAGCGACAGCAACCCACCCATTCCGTCTGACGCGCTTCATCGTGCCTCCATCGTTGATTCATGAGCGCTCCGTCGCTTTTATGGGTGTAACCATGACCATCAACACGACTATGATCGCGCAAACCCAAGCACTTTGGATCGCGGCTTACTTTGATGGCAAACTCGACGTGAACCCAACTGTTTCGTGTCCACCGGACGTGCGTGAACTGCTCGCCTCAGCCAGGGTCTCCGAGACCAAGGAGCCAATCGCCAAGGAAAATACCCTAGGCCAGGACGAAGAGCAGGACCCCAATCTCGATCTCATTTGGGAGACAGCTCTACACAGCGAATTCGGCAAATACCGCTACCCCGGTGGTTTCGGACGCCGCAACCCGGACTTTGTCTTCGACGCGCTGCCATATGTGGACATGCTTCTCCGGGATCTGGGCCTAAAGACGAACCGTAAGGGAGGCGCTTTGGCCCAGTGTTTTGCTCCGTATGGTGTGGAGGATTACCGGGGGTTGGTGGACGAATGGAAGAGAGAGAATGATACCCTATCTGTATAGTCAGAACACTCCGTTAGCATAACATAATTTTAATCAAGCGTTTGATTCGTTTCATTATGACTCGCGTGGATGTGATAGCTCCAGTTGATACATCGGATCGCTATCGGACATCGCGTACGCTTTTTGTTTTATTTCCACATGGCTGATCATGGAGAGTAAGCTTAACCATCCCTCGGGACAGAGTTATTTGTATTATGCACATATAGATTGTTGATGGAAAGAGTGCTTTCGATATTGGTCACGTGGTAGAACCTTCCACTTTGGGAAAGTGTCCTCCTTCCTGTCTCATCTACATTCGGGAATGAAGGTACACTAGACACTCCAAGTATGACTACCGTCGCTATTTGGTCCCTGTTTTACTATGCCAGAGGTATTGTTATCAGCGACTATCGTGCTACTAATTCCTCAACACCATCCTACATCCCTGAACGACCGGCACCAAATCGCTTACAAATGGCTTAGCATAATAAGCTCTTTTTGGAACTATACTATTAGTTCCGTGGTTTGAATAGTGGCTGTTGAAACTCAGACAAGGCATCTACTCTGCTCAGCCTCAGCCTTGTCAGATTCAGGGCAAATAAAACAAAACTCCTCGCTCAATTCGTAGTATCCAAAACCGCGCAACAGTTCATTGATGATATAACCCATAGAAAGAACAGAACCATAATCACGGGCCGCCATCGCTTCGGTCTTCATGATTGTTCAAATAGCACAGCGATGGAAAACCGCAGACTGGAAGCGAATCCTGACGTTTCTGGGATCGGAGTACGTCACTTGCTTCCAATAATAACAATCTACAAGTATTAAATGATCTAAAGGTCTTGGTAGAATTTCTTGCTACTTCTTGGGCATGTCTCATTGCCATGGTCTTCTACTACGTCGTTACGCCACAGAATCGGATACTGTGCTTGATATGTCTATACACAAGGTCATACATAAGGTCTTCAAAAGAGTACCGTCGTTACCTTGGGCTCCAGCTTCAGGGGCTGTATGTATTGCTACTAACCAGATATCAGGCTGCTGCAACGCCATAAATGGTCTTAGCTCAGGTTGTATTAGCATTGAGTGACCAACTGCTAGTTACTGGACTTGCATTCATCATCAGTGGTTATTACCAGCCCCAGTGTGGACTGTCAGTCTATCATTGGCAGATCATAACAAGGCTCGTCCGGTTTGTTTCGGTCACACACATCGCAACTTTAATCTGTCTGGAGAAATACTTCGAAAAACATCGCTACATCTGGTACGTAAGGGTATTCCTTATGACCGGGCTCGCCATAATGCTCGCGATATGAATTGCCTTCAATGGGGATGAGCCCAGCTCTTATCGTCCTGAGATACCTATTGTCTGCCGCTTTGATAGCCATGGGTATCGCCTTGACTGGATTATGGGATGAGGTACACTCATATCCGAAACCATGCTCATTGGCGGATTCGTCGTGCGATTGATACAGATGCTCTCGATCACTAGGAGATTCTGCAGTCCCTTTTTCCAAGTGCTCAGAAAACTATGGCGGGCAGTTCTGGTTTGGCTTAGTGGGAAAGCCCAAGAATGGCGCCGCTGTCTGCAAGCTCTTGCCCTGTCATTCATGGTTTTTGCCTTCGTTGTCTGTCTCGTTCCAATCCCTACTCGACTTTGTGCGCTCTCGAACTTTCGGTTGATATCCTACCGAAACTAGACCTTGAAGGTTCTGACTGGCGACCAGCTATTGTGGCTATTATTTTTACTAATATGGGAGACTATCCAACTCTTCATCTACCGCATTCGGGTGATGGATTCTCATAATTCGAGACAAGGGATTGAAGATGAAGGCATAGTCAAAGAGGATACTTGGAGCTCTGGTCAACTAGTGCCAGTATTCATGCTTCTAGTACCTCTTCTACTGATAGTGGAGGGTTGCTCTGGTAAAACTCGTGTTCGAAGTAACTATGATTTTGCTAATTGCCACTTACAGATATGATCTATAGACGCAAAACCGAGTACAAGAACCATGATGGCTCTTATAGCAGCCTCGCGCCACATATTAGGTCTCAGGAGCAGCTCGAGTTGAGTTCCGTGGACTACAATAAAGACACCCGTCTCCTGCAAGATCAAGCAAACCGGGACACCGTTGTACCACCTCAGGCTATGGTGGCACATGGCTTGTCATTTCCCATGCAAGCCTCTGCTGAGCCACTGCTTAATCGAATTTCAAGCCTTTGCCAAAGGCAGTTTCACAGTGAACCGTGGTACCTAGACAACATGCGGCTTGCCATAGCCGTAATGACTGGCGTGGCAGGCTTTCTCTTCGTCAGGGGCCGAGATGATACTTTTATCATGTTTGTATTGGTGCTTGCTGTATCTGTAGCTTTCCTTTCTTGTTTGGCCTTGATTCCCTTGTGTGAAGTACTGGACAGTCTTGAGTCAAAACAGCTAGCTAAACGGTGCCCTCTATCTGTTGTCAGGATTGCAGTCGATCCTGGAAAGGCGTACCGAGTCTTGCGATACATTTATTCTGTATTCTGTCCTATCTCTTCTCTCGGTTATGGTGTCATCTTGTCGGTCTATGGAACTTATGTTTCAATGGTCCCTATGCTTATCTGGGCTGGATTCGTTTGTTTGTTGATCGTTGTCGCATCGCTTATGGTCCCAGTTTTCATCTGCAGGCAACTCTACTCACAGAAGACACTCGAGGTTCTCTGAAGCCGACGCTCCTATACTTATATCGCTTGATTTCTGAGGCCTTTTCGGATCTTTATTTATCATACCATAGTACCTATTTCTATATTTAGCTTGATAATCTTACGCTATCATTTCTTAATGCGCCTGCGTCGTACTTATTGCGCTCCCTCATGCGTACGTGTCTTATCAAACGGGGTATCATTGCATCCCTTGCAGTTTTCTGACTGATATGCTGGCAGACTCGTAGTCTGGGGTACCAGGAACACATCCATCACTGCGCCTTATGGCGATTCATGGTAGCGATCTTCTTGAAACGAGGCTTCGTCAATGGTTTACAGTAGACTTCAACGGCAATCAAGCATAACATAAATCACTGGTATTATCATGCAGTAACTACATAACCCTGTTCTATAGACAAAAGACTATAACCACCCATGTACTCTGTACAAAGCAAGCCGTAAGAAAAACCCGAGAATGCCTCCGCGTAACCCCAATGTAACCAACGCCAATAAAAAAGGAACGAAGCCGACTATACATTATTCATGTTCTCGTTTGACGACTGGGCCGTCTTTACCACATCCTTTGACCAGAAGATGGCGCTTTGAGAGTTAGCTTTCATCCATTCTCTCGAGCAGAAGTAAACAAGCACACCTTTAGTGCATCCTTTCGCGAAAAACTCTTATCGCAATGCGTACACGGAAACGGCTTGACAGAGAGATGGATTCGCTTATGTCGCTTGAGATCGTGGTTCCGATTAAAGCTCTGTGGGCACTGATCGCACTTGAACGGCCGATCTTGGGTCGGCCCGCCCAGGCCCGATCCCGAGCCTGGAAGATGTGGCGATTGCGACGCAGGCCCTTGGTACATTCTCGCGACATGACCGCTGTTGAACCCGGGAAGGATACCGCCAGCTGAGGGCATATTGGGCAAAACGGTCATTTGGCCGCCTGGGTTGTGGATGTTGGTGCGGACGGGGCCGTTCATGGCCGGGAGGGAATAGGAGGGCCATGGTTGTCGAGGGGGGTAGACGAGGGAATTCATAGAGGCGGGCGAGGACATGGACGAGGAAAACGAGGAAGACGAGGAGGAAGAAGAGGACAATGAGTTTTCAGCTGCGAGTGGCTGCTGCGGTTGGGCGGCGGAGAAAGACGGCACAAGCGACGGGATCTCGTACGGCTGAGAGATGGCGACATTGGAGTCGGTGATCTGATTGGGATTCGGTGCTTCGTATAGATTCCACGCATCTTGAAGATATCCCTGAGTGTTATTGTTGACTGGCCACGAAGACTGCGCCGGCGCTCCGGTCCAGTACGATGCTGCAGTGCTGATGCTCGGGGATGTCGATAAGGGAGACACGAAATGGCTGGCGGGATGCGAAGTCGCGGCCAAAGTCTGCGGTGGATAAGAAGAAAAGGCATTCGGAGGGAGAGACTGGGTAGTCAGGGCATCGAGAATGGTCATGCTGGATTAATTGCTTGAAAGGATTGCGAAATTCGACGTGTAATGGACAGTTGTTCTGATAGTGAGTGTGGAATGGAGGTCATCCAGGCATGTCGGAGTCCAACACAGACGGAAAAGTAAGTTCAAATAAGAGGGGAGTGAGCGATAAAGACTGATAAAGATTAAAAGCAATATGGCATTTAACCAAGAAAAAGAAAAAAAAGAAATGCAGACCGGACAATTGAAAACGTCTGGGTTCCTGAAATATATACAGCGTCCGGCGCCCCGAGACCACAGACAGATGTCAATTGTCGATCCAGAGGCGATCCGGTTCTTGATCTACAAAGAGAGACACCTCTAAATGGCAAAGGAAAGGAAATGAAAGAAGGGCTCCTTGCATGGAGGGAAGTCCGAGAGTGCCTATGTGTAGTGCATCGGGCATTCGAATAAAGAATACGAGCATGGGTGCTGTTAGGATTGGCCGGGGGGATAAAGAGCAAACAAAACCTTGTTGATGTGATCAGTCAAGTCTTTAACCGAGTCATGCCATGATATATCGAGTTACAGTATGCCAGTGTGCTGATGCGATATGTTGGTGCAGTTATGTATATTGTGCATTGGCAGCACGCACTGTACTTGTACTCGTCTCTAGCCCCGGATACGCCTTCGCTATCTACCTCTATCCTACCCGGTACTCTTACATGTACGCTCTTTGCATCTATGCCCTTAATACTTTCTCGGTTTTCTTGATACTATACCATGCTACTACACTCGGTAATGCACTGCCGAATGTATCTCCGATGACGTCGCGGCGGGGTTCTTTAAATAATCCTCTTAACTTCCTCACTCTTCCTCTTCTTCTCTCTCTCCTTTCTCGCTTCAACTCATCTGGTCAATTGAATACAGTGCGTCTCTCTTCGGCCATTGAAACTATGCATTCACTTATGAGATACAGGCAGCTTCTAGCAACCCCTCTGCGCAAGTCTTTCACGCCCATTACCGCTCGTCCCACTTTCAAACCGTTCCTCTGTGTTCGTCCGATCCATTGCTCTTCCGCCATGTCCGGTGTTAGCAAGGCTTGCTGCCAGATCCCCCCTATTGTCGCCCAGGGATACAAAGGCAAGGGTGAATACAAGACCATCAATGGCTTGAAGACGTGTAAGAAGCATATACCCGGGATGTTATGACCAGAGCGCTAATTGAGTAGACGTTACCGGCCCCGAGTCCGCCTCCAAGGCCATCCTCGTCATCTACGGTAGGTCTACGCATTCTTCCGTGAAGATGGAATGCTGAGAGTCAGACATCTTCGGTTTCTTCCCCCAGACCATCCAAGGAGCCGACATCCTGGCCAACTCCAACGAGCAGAAGTACCGTGTCTTCATCCCCGACTTCTTCGAGGGCCAGCCCGCCGATATCTCCTGGTTCCCTCCTCAGACCGACGACCACAAGCAGAAGCTCGGCAATTTCTTCCAGACCAAGGCCGCCCCCCCCAACACCCTCTCCAAGATCCCCAATGTTGTGGCCGAGGCCAACAAGCTCTCCTCCGGCGGCAGCTTCGACTGGTCCATCCTGGGCTACTGCTGGGGTGGTAAGATTGCCGCTCTGTCTTCCGGCCAGGACAACAAGCTCTTCAAGTCTGCTGTCCAGTGCCACCCCGCCATGGTCGACCCCAACGACGCCAAGGCCGTGAACATCCCCATGGCTCTCTTGGCCTCCAAGGACGAGCCCCCGAATGACATCGAAGCATTCAAGACCAACCTCAAGACTCCGAACTACGTCGAGACCTTCCCCACCCAAATCCACGGCTGGATGGCTGCTCGTTCGAACCTGGAGGACACCGAGGTGCGCAAGGAGTACGAGCGTGGCTACAAGACCGTCCTTGACTTCTTCCACAAGCACGCCTAGACCGTGCCATGTAGTATAGAATGAATAATGACTTGACTTTCAACAATGCATAGTCATGTAGCCATCGTCATACCGAGGTATACCGTATGCGGAAGTGTGTCCCAGCTGACGTCATGACCGTTGTTCATTGCATTTGGTATTGGCTCTGACACTGTACTGTGGTTCTGTATAATTCTTGCTTGACATTCAACGGCTGCAAGTGCTGCAGTGTGATTGTGCGCATATACAAAACTGGATAGGCAGGAGGGTCACTTGACAGGGAGGGTCAGAAGCAGGTAAGTAACCGGGCACGAAGGCAAATGTCCTCATGTTGCATCATTATTCCAAGAGGCGAACGACCCTCGAGCCTCCCTGTCTTACGATCCTTTTTCCGGGGGATTCTCCTGCATAACGGTTTCACAGCCTGAAAGTACGAATAACCCGACTTTTCCCTATATCTAGACTACAAAAATGGCCTCGCCGTCCCATGCGAAGCCCCAGGCAGGCCCCGAACATCGCCGGAAATCAAGTCAGAACAATACGGCACAACTCTCAAGAGAAGACATCCACGCACTGTTCGTCGGAGCGCCGTATTTCCTCCTCGACGAAGGCTCGTTTGGTCTCTGGCAACCGCAGGTTATCTTTCCCTGGTGCGATCACGATCTTTTAATCCAGAAATTCTGGGACCGACGACCGCTTTCGCACTCCTCCTTCAGTCTATCTACATTGCATGCTCACCTGTCGGTACCCGATGGCTATGTGGTCAAAGGCGACACCCCAGCTCCTCTGCAGGGGTTACAACATACGGGCGGACCCAGACGGCCGACGTTTGACATAAGCGTATACGAGGTACCCAATATGCTGTGTTCAACGGCAAAAGAGCCCGGATCGTACGGGTTCCGCCATTTCCTGGAACTCCCCGTCGCAGACCAGGTTCGGTATACAGGGCCAGAGATTCCCAGGCCACGTCCTGGACTGCGGAGACCCTCCATGATGACCTCATCCATGGAGGCATCCGACTCTATCGAGCACCATTCCAACGATCCATATGCACAGTGTCTGGACGGGACGGTACACGACCGCAAAGCGATGCTCCTCGACGGACCATCGACATGGAAGCGCATCGGCGTGCGGGACCCAAATATGGAGAAACTGATCGAGCGTCTCGGGACGCTGCAGGAGATCCGCCACGATATGTTACATGCGGAGGTGGATAAAACAATATTGGATATGGAGACATTGGAGATCTTGCATCGAGATTTGTACTCGAAGTTCCTGCTTCCTCCGCCCCGGTCGATTATGGAAGAGGATGATCCGCATAGCCTCAAGTCGCAGATTCGAATGCTTACTACTGCCCTGGCGGCGCCGGGGGCGTGGATTAACTTTAGCCTGGAGGAGTGGCGTCTGCACGCTGGTCAGATTCTCTGGGAGATGCCGCCTCATCGGGAAGGAGACTGTCTCGACCTGGAGGAATGCGAGGACGCGCAGAAGCGGCCATGGGCCAATCCTGGTCTTGAGCGAAAGTGGCTGCTCATCCAGATGCTCTTGGCCAGCGAATTGCTTATTCGACTTGACGCTGTTTCTCGCGCCGGGGTATTGAGGGATCCCGAAGAGAATATCAGCGCGATTGATATACACGAATTTGACAAGCTTCGCGACGGAAAGGTAAACTGGGACTTGATTGTTGTTCGGCGATTTCTCGACAGCTTTGGGATAAGCCGTTGCGATAACCAAACGTCAACTCATAGCGAAGAAGGTCTGCATGGAAGACGTCGGTCTCTAAGAGATGCTTTCACCGTTCATCGTCGGTCGTCAGTCCATAGTGCCTCAGAAGCCGAGTCGGCCTGGGAATGCAAACTGACACCGTTCCATATCGAGCAGCAGCTACAGGGGTTATTCGTGTTTGCAGAGAACATCGGCTGGCCTCGACTAGATGTGCTGAAACAGCTTCCGTTCAAGGTCAACGAAGAAGTATACAGCCGTCCAGTATGCAGCGCAGCAACAGCCACTCTAGGCAAGGATGAGATGTACAGTCGCAATCCTTCTCGGCGCCAGATCCTCCTTCATAACATCGACAGCCAGGACAGCAGCGACCCGAAAGACAACGTCGGCTGGATAACCCGCAGCTGGCTTTCAGGCTTCGTACCGCCCGGAGAAAGCATCAGTCACCTCCTTCTCGCCACAGTCCTGGAGAATGATCCAGAGGCATTGTCCACACTCGGTCCCGTGGCCAATCTCTATGGCGGATTCTCGTATAACGGACGCAGTTGGTGGAGTAAGCAATGTATCGTCGGGCGCGTACTGGCCAGTCTACCAGAGACCATGGAGTGTATGGAATGGATTAGAAGCGAGATCCTGCCTGTTGACCGGTCGACATCACAGCCATTAAGCGGGAGATGGTTCGAGGCGAGAACCAAGGAATTGCCACCGACGAACAAGAAGCCGCGAATCCAGCAAGGGAATAAGATCTCACATTTCTCGACGCCACTGGGGGATGGTGATGTTTCGCGCGAGGCGTTTTCGTTACCGGTCGACCGTCCGCGGGAAGAGCTGGTATCTTTTGACCTGGACATGCTGTCGTTCATTAGCGAATCCGAATCCGAACCAAACGATGCAGGCGTAGGCACGCCAGCCATCTCATTCAATATACAGTCCAACTCACCCGACTGTCAATCGACAAAAGAATCAATATCCCTAACAAACAACGTCCACTTCATCACCTCCTACAACTGTCGCCCCCCGGCCGGAAAGGCCTCTAACAGCGACAACGAGCACGAACCGTCCCACCTTCCTGGCCACCCCCTCCACGCCTCCTTCGAATACGTCCTTGTCCCCACCAGCGCCCTCATCGGCGCCACCTCACTACACAAAGTCGTGCCCGGCGGCGAGATCCTCGTGATAGACGCACGGGGAAGCCCGACGCAGGAAACATTCGCACGCGCCTGGTGCGCGTCGACAGGGAGCAATGCGGTTATTGGTCGCGTGGGGAGAACGTGTCTGGCTTGTTGTATCCGGGAGACGAGGGCGGTGGATGTTAGTGTTGTTATTCGCGTGAGTGATGGGATTTGGAATCGAGCGGGGAGTTTGTATCCAGTGAATAGTTTGGCTAGTAATTGAGTACATAGTATGAGCATGACCATGGTGAACTACAAAGCACAACTACTGAACTACTAGCATTACGGTGTACTATGAGGATCGGCCGTCAACCACGGCCACGGTGCACCTTTTTCTTTTCCTTTAGCCGCTTACATACTCGACAGAGCACATAGCGAGAAAGAAAGAAATGAAAATAAAAATAAAAGGACTGCCTGGACTGACGCAAGGCTACGAGTACGTACTAGTCCTAGGCATACTAGGCACCATAAAGTACATATACCAAAAGCAGAGGTACCGCCGGAGCATCAGGCCGCGTAAGGCCCGTTGCAGATTGGTCAGGAAGAGACAAGTGCCCGAGCTGAAACAATCAGAAGTGGCCCAAGCGAGCAGAGAAGCAGTAAAGCGAGTGGAAGGCAAATGCAGAGCACCATATTCGAAATATATCAGGCTATATTAGGCTAATTGTCTGGCACATCGTGATATGGCAGTGGCAAGCCTCGAACAGCTGAACTCTCCCTGAACCGTGAGCCAGTGATTCTATGATGCTATTTGCTGGAGGCCGTTAGGGTCTGATTCGTGGCTGTGTTTGCTGCCGGATGTACAGATACTGGACCCTGGATTCCAGTTCATTTGGATCAGCTTGGGATGGATTCGGATGGTCTTCGGACGGTCTTCGGACGACTGACAGTGGCTAGGCTGGGCTGGGCTTGGCGATGATCGAGCCGCGTGGCAGAGTTTGTGTCATGATAGAATCAGAGTTTTCTTACATGGTTAAAACACAGAAATATCGACAAAAAGTACAGGTACATGAACACTATACAATTTTATATAGTGACGTGCTGCACGAGACATGGTTATCGTGTATCGGTACTTGCGACAGGTGAAACCCTGCATATCGGGGTTTTCGAGTTAAAAAAAGAACATCCACTAGGTCCACTCAGCATATACTACTACTCCGTATGTGCAGAATAATGTACCCCAGGAACTCTCCATATCGTATCAGAGTGTGTTAATTCTCCTAATATTCCAATGCTCTAATTCTCTGCATATTACTCCTGAATACTCTGCACTCCGTACTCCAGTCAGGAATACCCTAACAAATTTCAACTCTGGAACGATCGACTTCGCTTACGTATCCAGCACTAATCCGAAGTTGGTAAGGGTGTCCACGCAATGGAAAGGGGAACTGGCTGTACAGAGTACAGAGTTAGTCCAGGGAGAGGCAATCGACACTACTCTGCACTCGCACAGTACGAGGTGAGAACAGAACATGCTCTCAGCCCGGAGTGATTCCTACGTGACTTCTACGTAGGTACTGAATGTAAGTACTGACAGGCCCACTGCCCCATGGATTGAACCATGTCTAGCGTGTTTCAGAACTTCGACTCTTTTCTCGAAGGAGAAATGGTGTACGTAGACTACTAACTGGATACCCCAACCAGACACCGGCTCCTTAATCAAGATCTTCTATGGTAGATACTCAATCTACTCCGATACCTCCCAATAAGGCAACTCGGGGAACAGGGCGACGCATAATTGGCCTCCCAGGCCCACGGAGACAAGCCTCCCAAAAGGGCAAGATGTGAGCAGGACTGAAATCCGTGGATTTCTTACAGTAGTGTATGCGCAGAGTAGTCTAAATGACTGAGAGATGGTGGCAGTCGCAATACTTGCAGTCGCCATAATAATAATAATAAATAATAATAGAACAGGCAGATTCGATCCCCTGAAAAATAAAACCCTGAAACGCAACCCTATCGAGCCTTTCATATGATATTTGCCCATGTCAAGCATTAACCGAATTGGCTATTAGTCTACTTTCTAGAATTGCCTTTATTCCTCTCTTTCTTTTCATCATTTCTATCTCTTTCTTCTCTCTTTTTTTTTTTTTTTTTTTTTTTT